>NC_134273.1:45830768-46130768 GCF_031893055.1 Leptodactylus fuscus | reverse complement strand
CGCTGTTGCACTTGTAAGCTTTATAATGTCCAAAATACATTAAAGGACAATTAAAAGATGATACCAATATAAAGCAGAGATAAGGTAGATAATATTTATTCATGTATTTGTGTAATAGGACTATCTCTTTGAAAAGCAGAGCATTTCACATTTTGAAAATTGCTTTTTTATTTTATTTTCCAAATTTCCAACAAATTTCCTATTTTTTTTATAAATAAATATAAAAATATTGATCAATATTTATCACTAACATGAAGTATAATATGTCACAAGAAAACATTCTCAAAATCACTTGTATAAGTTAAAGCGTCTCAAAGTTATTACCACATAAAGTGACACATGTCAGATTTGAAAAATGAGGCCTGGTCATCTAGGTACTTTTAGGCTTGGTCTTGAAGAGGTTAATATACTCTAATGTATATACTGTCAGGGTCTGGGGTTGCTAGGTGGGGTGGCATAGACACAAAATTCCAGTTTCTTTAGTCCAAAACAAAGGTAGTTTTATTTTCACTCAAAAATATAGTGCAGTAACAAAAGGAAACAATACAAAAAATAAATACCTGCCCGGCTAGGCTCTAACTAAACATAGAATAGGTTACCTCACCTAAAATAACAGAAATCAAAAAGCCACAGGAGACAGCTCCAAAAATATGACCTCTTTCTTTGCCACTCCAGCCAAGCTCTGCCCAAAGTCTGCTGCTGGAACTGACTTCTTAAGCCTTCCTTGATGAGCAGACTCTCTGCAGCTGAGTCGCTGCCGGAACAACCCCAAAGTGTGGACTGGAGAGGGGTGGAATGACAGGTCCCACTACCAACCTACCTGCCATTCCTAAAAATCCAGCCCAGTAACCAGAACTCTGAAATAACCCTCAGCAAGGAAACGGTCTTTCTGGAGTTTTCTCATCTCACTCACCTTAGTAGTCTGAGTGAGATGCACACCCCCTCCATTACCTGACCAGTAGGGTTGAGCGATCGTGTTCGGAAAAAAACGGATTCAGATCGGCGATCGAGAAAATTTCACGATCGCGATCGGAATTCCGAACACAGTCTTTTTAGGTTGGATCGGGATCGGTAGTATTTCCCACAATGCCTTCACACTGAGTATATAGTGTATACTCAGTGTGAAGGCTCCGCTGCGGTTCCATAGGAATGAATGGAAGCAGCCGACACACAGCCTTAACCCCCTGCGCGCCGGCTGCCTCCATTCATTCTAATGTGAGGCTAAACTAACATGTCTCGTAGCTACTTACCTCCAGAGATGGCTGATCCGCTGCTGTTCGCCTCGCTGCCGGTCCAGCTGCAGTCTTCTTCGCCTCGCGGCCCTCTCCCTGCCAGGTTAGGAGAGTGTGGGCGGGTTAGGAGAGTGTGGGCGGGTATAGGGCGGGGAGACGTGATGTCTCCCCTCCCAGTACCCGCCCACACTATCCTAACCCGCCCACACTCTCCTAACCTGGCAGGGAGGGGGCAGCAAAGGGAGAAGAAGACTGCAGCTGGACCGGCAGCTAGGACAAGAAGAAGGAGAAGCAGCGGAGCAGCCATCTCTATAGGTAAGTGGACACCAGGGGGGACTAAGTAGCCAGAGGATTAAAAAAAATCCACTGGCTACTTAGTGATTCACTACACAGCGTGGATTCTAACAATTCTTAGATTCCATGCTGTACTGTATAGTGAATAGGATTGCTTTTAAAATCCGATCTCCGATTAAAAAAAAAATCCCATTGACTTGCATTGGGATCGGAATTGGGATCGAGATCGGGTTTGAATGAAAAATGATCGGAAATCGGATTTTAAAATCGATCCTGAAAAGTCAGGATCGGCTCAGCCCTACTGACCAGCCATCGGCTTACAGTTTGTTCTATAAATAATAATAATAATAGCAGAATAGCAGAGAGAAGTTCATGTGAACAGAGACTAATACTGGACATTTACTAACAGTCGCCCCCTAGCTGTTATCTGTGATATTTTTTATCAGCCCCTCTCTTGTCAAAGTCCTCACCGCTATGCTGAGCTGAGCCGATCGTGTAGCCATCCATCTCCTGCATTACTGAGGAGCAACTGATAGACACCAACTGTTTTATTCCTATTGGTTGGTGGTGGTTACCACGGTGACATATGCTGCTGAGGATTTAACCCCTTAAGTTACAGTACTGATTCAGCATTAAGACTATATATTTTTTTTTTCCATAGACATCACTGTATGAAGCCTGATTATTGGTGGTTGAGGAATATATCACAATAAAATATTTTTATTATGTCCCCACAATCCAGGAGCCATATATTTTGTATTTACAATTGATATAGCCTTATCAGGTCTTGCTTTTTAGTAGATTGAGTCATAATGTTTTATATAACCTATAATATGTGTGTATATGTGTGTTTGACCAGCTCATTATTTGACAGTAGTTTCTCATTGATGACACTAGGTCAGACCCCAGCACCAATGATTCTTAGGGTGAATTCACACTACGTAAATGCCAGCTTATTCTGAACGTAAAACACGTTCAGAATCAGCGGCGTATAGGGGCCAGTGGCTCAGTGGTTAGCACTGCAGCCTTGCAGCGCTGGAGTCCTGGTGTTCAAATCCTGCCAAGGGCAAAAAACCATCTGCAAGGAGTTTGTATGTTCTCCCTGTGTTTGCATGGATTTCCATCCCATATTTCAAAAAAAGACATACTGATAGGGGGAAAAATGTACATTGTGAGCTCTATGTGGGGTTCACAATCTACATTTAAAATAAATAAATAAATAAATCAGCGGCGTATAAAGCAGTTATATTCATTTCTATGGGAGCCGGCATATGAGCGCTCCCCATAGAAATGAATGGGCTGCTTTTTTCACTACGAGCACTCCCATTGAAGTGAATGGGAAGTGCTCGCGTGTACGGCTAGCTCTGCTCATGCCGAGCCGCACACGCGGGCACTTTCCATTCACTTCAATGGGAGTGCTCGTAGTGAAAAAAGCAGCCCATTCATTTCTATGGGGAGCGCTCGTATGCCGGCTCCCATAGAAATGAATGGGAACTGCTTTATACGCCGCTGATTCTGAACGTGTTTTACGTTCAGAATAAGCTGGCGTTTACGTAGTGTGAATTCACCCTTACAGCTACTATTGGCTGCTATACTAGCTGGATCACATCCTATGTACTGAGCTCCCCCTAGTGGTGGCATTGGGCAGACAGAACTTCATCATCTATTATATGAAGGGACACAGTAGGTTTGCAGTTCAATAGGAGGACATTAGTGGATTTCAGAGGTCACTTATTTTTTCATGTTAAATTATTTATCTATTATACCTTTATACACCTTTTAGGCTGAATGGCATATGTACAAGACAGTGTCAGCCTTAAAGGGGTTTTCTAGGAAAAGTCAAACTTTCTTTGACAGCCAGGAATGCTATCCCCTCTCCTGGCTCCCCTATCATACCAATAGTGGGTCTCAGGTCCTCTCTGTTTATTTGGTCCCTCTCCCTGCTCCTCCTTACTTCTGGAGACATATCTCCTAATCCTGGACCTCCCCAGCAATTCCCCACTGTCGTCCTTTTCCCCACACCTGGCGTTAGCGCACGGAACCCCCATAATCTCAAACCAATCTCACTCACTCCTACCCCTCCCGTTGTCCTTTCCACTGCACTATGGAATGCCTGCTCCGTATGTAATAAACTTGCCTACATCCATGACCTTTTCATTCTCAATGAATTTACATTTCTTGATCTCATAGAAACATGGCTGACACCCTCAGACACCGCCTCCCCCGCCGCCCTCTTCTATGGAGGTCTACAATTCTCACACACTCCCCGACCCAACAACAAACCTGGTGGAGGTGTAGGCGTCCTCCTGTAAGACAATTGCTCATTCACCCCTATCCAAACGCTGCCTGCCTTCACCCCCCCCCCCTCCTTTGAAGTGCACTTGGTTTGTATCTACTCACCCTCCAACCTCCAACTGGCTGTCATATATTGACCGCCGGGACCTACTGCTGCCTATATCGACCACTTCACCACCTGGCTCATATACTTCCTATCCACCGACACCCCCACCATCATCATGGGTGATTTCAATATCCCCATTAACACAGACCACCCCCTTGCTTCCAGCCTCCTGTCCCTCACTGCCTCCTTTGGTCTCTCCCAATGGTCCTCCTCTGCCACCCACATAAAGGGGCACACACTAGACCTCATATTCACCTGCCTCTGCTCCATATGCAGCCTCTCTAACTCTCCATCCACGCTCTCTGACCACAACCTGCTGACATTCTCTGCCCTCTCCTCTCCAATAGACCCCCCAATCTCTAAACCAACACGCCCCCGCAGGAACCTCAACCGCCTTGACACCTGCATGCTCTCAGACTCTCTCCTACCACTCGACATATCCTCACTCCAGGACACAGATGCCGCTACTGCCTTCTACAATACCACCATCACCTCAGCCCTTGATTCTGTGGCCCCCTACACAAACACCAGAGCCCGACCAATCAATAGACAACCCTGGCACACCGACCTGACTAAAAAACTGAGACATGCCTCGCGGGTTGAAGAACGCCTCTGGAAGAAAAGACACTCCAAGGAAGACTTCCTCAGTTACAAAGAGGCAGTTCTCACATTTAAGAACACACTCACCTCCGCAAAGCAGGTCTACTTCACCACACTCATATCTGCACTCTCTCGCAACCCCAAACAGCTATTCTCCACCTTCAACTCCCTCCTCCGTCCTCCTGCCCCCCCTCTGATATCACTTATCTCAGCTGACGACTTTGCCTCTTACTTCAAAACTAAAATTGACACCATCAGAGACAGTCTGACCAGTGCCGCACCTCCCATGAGGCGACCTGAAGCGAGCGCTTCAGGCGGCACTTTGCCAGGGCCTCAGGGAGGGCGGCATTTTTGCTTCCCTAAGCCAGTCCAGGACAAGCTGTCCTGGACTGGCTTATCACCGAGCGGTGGTTTGGGGAGGCCACTGGAGCAGCGCTGCTCCAGCAGCCTCCCCTCACGCTCAGGCAGAGAGCAGGCAGTCTCCGGGCCTACTCTCTGTCGGCGAACGGCGCTAAGCCCCGCCCCCTTCACGCGTCCACGCCCCCGGCCAGCCGGCCACGCCCCCGCTCCGCCCCCTCCTCCTGGCGGGGGGGGGGCGGCTTTCTGCAGTTAGCCTCGGGCGGCGAAAGGAGCAGGGTCACCCCTGAGTCTGACCCTACACCCCGGACAACCCCTCTACCCAACTACTTGCTGCTCCTCATCCCTGACCTGTTTCCCCACTATCACTGATGGAAAAACTCTCCTCCCTAATCTCCAACTCATAGAATCTCATGGTTTTCAATACCATTGCTATGCCGATATATATACACATATATATATATATATATATATATATATATATATATATATATATATACTGTAAATATATATATATATATATATATATATAGACACACATCTCCGGACCAGACATTACCTCCCTGCTGGCCAGAGTTCCAGGTTGCTTAGAGGCCGTAGCCTCCTTCCTCTCCTCCAGCTTTCTCAAACTGAACATGGAGAAAACGGAGTTCATCATTTTCACCCCACCCCATATGGCCCCTCCACCTGACGCATCTATCAAAGTTAACGGAACCCTACTTTCCCCAGTCCCACAGGCACGATGTCTTGGAGTTACCCTGGACTCCGACCTATCCTTCAAGTCACATGTTCAAGCCCTCAACACCTCCTGCTGCCTTCAGCTCAAGAACATCCATCGAATCTGCTCCCTCCTCACCCCTGAAACTGCCAAGATGCACGCCCATGCCCTCATAATCTCCCGCTTAAACTACTGCAATACCCTTCTCCATGGACTCCCAGCAAACACCCTCGCCCCCCTCCAGTCCACCTTAAACTGCGCTGCTCGCTTAATCCACCTCACCCCCCGATCTTCATCGGCTGCTCCCCTCTGCCAGTCCCTCCACTGGTTACCCATAACCCAGCAAATTGAGTTCAAGCTATTAATGTTAAGATTCAAAGCAATCCACAACCTGGCCCCTCCATATATCTCTGAACTAATCTCCCGCTACCTGCCCACATTTAACCTTAGATTCTCCAACGACCTCCAACTCCGCTCTGCTCTCACCCGCTGCTCACACAACCATCTCCAAGATTTCTCCCGTGCATCCCCCATACTCTGGAACTCCTTACCAAGATACATAAGACTGATCCCCACAATCACAGGATTCAAGAAGGTCCTGAAGACTCACCTATTCAGGAAGGCCTACAACCTCCAATAACACGATCACCACACCACCATCTGAACTGTCTACCCCCTCTCCTTCTGTCTCTACCCCCTTCCCCCACAGAGTAAGCCCTCGCGGGCAGGGCCCTCTACCCCACTGTGCCAGTCGGTCACTGTTAATATTATATCTACCTGTATATTTTGTGTATTGTATGTAATTAGATTAGAGGCTGTTACCAGTGAAGCTAAGATTGTTGAAAAGATAAGCAGTTAGCATTGCCAAGAGCTGAGGGCCAGGAACTTAAGGCTAATAGTGCTGTGAATTTAGGCAGTTATCAGTGCCTGGAGCCATTAGTGTGAGAGTCCAGGCAGCTAAAGGCAAACTTAGTGTAGCAAGTGGAATATGAGGAAGTGCAGGCAACTCAGACTGTACAGGCTCCTACTCCTGCCACTATACCCTCTACCACCGATGTTCTTGCTCAGGTAGTGGAATCTCTTTGCCAAGCCCTAAAGGAATTAAAAGGCCAGTCTGCATCATGTGAGTCCTCTTTATCTAGAACATTGCCTGCAGAGCCTCACTCTAGCCGCCCAAGTCCTGATAGGCTTCCTTCTGACCGGTCTTCACAACGTGAACGTCCTTATTGTACTTACTGTGAGCGTGTTGGGCATTACAAATACCAGTGCTTTAAGTTAAATGGGACACCACCGAGGCCAAGGGCCGCCCCTCGGGAGGTGAATCCAAAGGCCCAGGGGGACAATCACCATGGACATCCAGATTCGTCTCCAAGTGCCCGTACATAACTATTTGGATTGAGGGTGTACCATTAGAAGCTTTAGTGGACACTGGGTCACAAGTAACAACTATTGGGCAACAAGCCTTTGAGAAATATTGGGACTCTGACACACTAAATTCTGGGGGTAAAGCGAAGTTACGTTTGATTGCAAGTAATGGTCAGCCTATATCCCAACTAGGTTAAAAAGGAAAGGGGTTGCAACACTCAGGAAGGCCAGGGCTGGTATCACTGGTGATTATATCCGATGTGGCCGGCTTGCAGGGAGTCCCTGGGTCCCAAATGTGCACCAAATCTCCCTTTTTGATGTCCCCGATTACCCGCCCCCACGTGATATCTGACAATGACAACAGACAACCAGGCTTCGGGGGTAATCGTTGCTTTTCTTTTTACTAGCAGGACAAAGTAATACAAATGTACATATGGGGGACTTCTTAACATACAATACAGCGATCTTTGTAGGTAGTGTCCAATTAGCAGAGGATGGGGCAGAATGCTTTGGATAGTAGTTGCTTGGCAGTTAACTTGTATATACTTGTAAAGATGGCCTGTATCCAGGGGGTTAGTCCTCAACAAAACTGGGTACACGTATATAGAAGAGGAGATACAATTCGGCAGCGGGAGACCCTCAATTTCTGCCAGACTAGCTATGGGTTTCTTAACTATAGATTTGTCCCAAAGACTTACTTGGATAGAGATATACGTGTGAGGTCCCAGATGTACGGATAAAACAAGTCCATCAACTTCAGCGCTTGTAAGATTAGAACTTCAGAGGAAAACACTCTCTGAGAAGGGCCTTGAGGACAGAGGAGAAGGCATCTCTGCTTGGTGTACCCTGATAGTGGGAAGCCATTATCCGTGCTCCATCTGCTCTGTCTGCTAGCTGTCTCATGTCTTAGACTTGTAGCCCCACACAAAAGAAGTCAGCCAAAAACGTCCCCAACCCCCTCTAGGGAGGGTGGTCACTCAACTCTCCCTCCAGGCCAGTCAAGGGAGCCTGATTGGTCCTGGAGGTCAGCTAATCATAATGGACACTCCCTTTACAGTAACAACTCAAATTACAATGGCAAAGTATAGGCAGGTGTAGTTCACAAAAACATCCACAAGATGGCGCATGCCCTGGAAAAATAGAAATGAAGGAATGCAGGGGGAGGAATCACTTTACCTTATATGAAAATGTCCATGCTATCTCGGTCTGCAAGGATTATTAGAGGGAATTGGACTAGCAGTACCGGGACATTACAGAAGCACTCTGCTATCTTTACATTGCTGTTTTAAATAGTTAGAAACATTGTAAACAGCTAGTTTAGTTGCTATTTATATTGGCACAGGAGCTGAGATAACAATAGTATATAAGAGCGTCCTGTGTATCTCCCAAAAGCAACTTACACATTGGATCTGATATGGGGTGTTGAAGGGATCTGAGGAAAGGAGGGGGAGGATCCATGTTTGTTTATTTTTCCCCTTGACATCCTAGTAGCTTGAATACCTGTTGTGGCTACTATACCCCCAATCAGACCTATGCGACTATCTGTAGTCTAGCTATCCTACATTTTGATTGGTGATGGTGGTTCACTTGTGGGGGAGCAATTTTATATTAAATGTTTTAGCGGGTATTAATAAAAGCTTTTGAGTTTTAATTTGCTATCCTATATTTTTTGGATACTCACTTTATCCCCTGTTTTTTTTTTCTAAGTGTATTGTATGTAACCCCCAAATGTAAAGCACCATGGAATAAACCGTGAATAAATGCACGGCCGCAAACTAGCCGTGTCAATCAATGGGAGCGTGTACGGCACGCAAAGGGTCCCTCGGTGTAGACGTTCCACTGCCACATCACGCGGCACGTTACACCGTGTGAACTCCCCCTCACTGCTGCCTGCATTCATCTCCTGAATATATGGCCTGGATTTATGTGTCATCAGTACCTTGCTGATATTTTTAAGAAACTTCCACCCCACCATGGAAAGGAGCAATGTGGATCCCGAACACTCATTTGGACCATAGCATACTGTGGAGGATGTCAGCAACAACTAGAATGTGGCTTGTGCAAAATAAAATGGAGACTGACAGATACTGTACAGTTCTTTAGGCTTCTGTATAGGCAGAATACCGCACGTGTCACAATGAAGCTTCTTGGCAGACAGGCTAGAGCGATGACCTCATAAAGGACCCCTGTCTACTGGATATCCACATTACACAGTTAAATTATGGGACTATACAGCCATCCAGGGAAGCTAAGCCATAGCGGGTAGGGTGAAAGAAAAGGGCATGTGCATATAAAGCAATTAAAGGGTTTGTGCAGAATTAATGGGACTGAGCTACAGTATTGCCATGTGACCAATGGATGTGAAATCACTTTCTGAGAAGAGATGTGCAGGTGTCCTGAGTGTCGGACCCCACAGTCTTTAACTGATGAGCAATCCTAAGGATAGGTCATCAAGTAAAAAGTCCTGTAAAAAATTTTTAAAAGTACCAGACTCATGTTTGTTTATCCTACCCAGTAAGGCTCACTATACATTTTCACTGGATGAAATGGCAGATTCTGGCCATGTCAGCCAATGATTGGTTATAAAATATACCAAAAATAGCGTCAGCAACTGACTTTTACCTGCCGAAAAAATGAGGTTGGCTACAAATAAAAGCATGCTTTGGAACAATCCCATAGACTGTCAGTCTTTAGGGCAGGTTTTCACTTGTATACACAATCCTAACATCCAAACTGTGACATTTAAGGTCATCTTATGGGCCCAAACAGATAGCTGACGTTTGTGGTTGTGGTACAATTAGAAACAGAGGAATTACCTGTACATGGACCTACTAACAGTAAATGGGGAGACGGTTTTTGTAAACAACAGTACAGTAGGCATACCTCACAATCGTCCCGGATTCTGCGGGACAGTCCTGGATTGTGGGTTGTGTTCTGCAGTCCTGGTCAGCGGGAGGTATGTCCTGAGTATGTCCAGAGGACAAGGATGAGTTGACTTCAATGGCGAATGAAGCAGATATATTTGTGGACAGCTCCTGATTCTCCGCTGTTCTCCTCGTGCACTCTGGCCCCGGGTTCCTGTAGGCGTGATGATATCACTCACATCTCCTACAGCTCTTAGAACTCTCCGGGAGAAGAGACTGCCGACACAGTGATAGAGGAGCAAAGAGAGGTCAGTATGAGTGTTTTCATGTTAAACTGTGGGGGCAAATTGAGAGGGAACAAGAAACTAGGGGCAAATGAAGGGGGCACATTAAACTGGAGGCTGATGAAGGGGGCGTATGAAACAGGGGGCAGGTGAAGGGGGAGGACATTAAATTGGGGACAAACATAGGGAGGACATGAAACTGAGGACAGATGTAGTGGGGCGAGAAACTGGTGGCAGTGATGGAGGGGGAACATTAAACTGGTAGCAGATGAAGGGGGGACGTTAAACTGGTGCCAAATGGAGGGGAGTTATCAAATTGCGGACAGATGAAGTGGGTATTAAACTGGTGGCAAATGAAGGGGGTGGTGACATTAAATAGGAGGAGATTAAGAGGTACATTAAATTGGAGACAGCTGGAGGAGGACATTAAAAATGGTGGTCACTGGATGGAGACATTAAGCTGGGTACAATTGGAAAGGGACATTAAACTGGGGACAACATGTCCGCCTCTAATTGCCCCCAGTTTAATGTCACCCTCCAGCTACCCCTAAGGTTTAATGTCCCCTTCCACCTACCCCAGTTTAATCTCCCCCTCTAGTTGCCCCTATTTTAATGTTCCACTCCAGCTGCCATTAATTTATTGTCCCCCTCCAACTACCCCCCATTGTTTAATGTCCCCCTCAAGCTGTCCCAGTTTAATGTCACCCCCTATTTGCCCCCAGTTTAAACTGGGGCACGAGGAGAGGGACTTCTTACTGTGGGGAAATTGGAGAGTAACATTATAATGTGGGGACATATAATGTTATGGTGACTGTAGGAGCATTATACTGTGTGGGGGCACAAAGAAAAATGGATGAGAATCAGCGCAATCAACATAGAAGTGGGTGGAGCTAAATTTGACCGTGCCCCACATTTTGTCCCTTTTTCTGTTCTTTGAAATTTGGAAGGTATCATGGGCTCCTTATGCCCACACACAGAATAATACCCCCTTAATAATAGAATAATACCCCTGCACCTAATAGTGTAGTGAGAACACAGGGCCATTGCCTCGCAACATGTTTCATGTGTTGTAAATTCATATATTCAAATAATACTCACCTCTCAAACATTAGGTGTCCATCTGGTTTTCGCCATTTTTATACTGAAACCAGCGGAGAGAAAAGTATTCCGTGCAGGTCTTTTCTCTCCACCAATTTTCAGCGGAGTCTTCTACAGGTGTGAACTGAGCCCCAGAGTACAAAATAAGGTAAAACCTCGAGAGACACCACCAAATACCTATTATTGAATTTCCTACTGAACATCGATAATGTCATAGCTTATCTACTCCCCTCCCTACACAGAATATGTCCAGAAAACTCTCGCCTAGACCTCAATAAATTGGATCCAGACTATTGCTGCCTATGGCCATGACTATGCTGTAAAGCGTATCACTAAATGCTGCTCACAGCGGAGATGGTAGCTCCCATAATTATTAGGTATTATATTGCTGCATTGAATACCATTATAGATATATGTGTTACATTACTATTTTACTGTACAAGAGTGACATTATGGAAAAATTGTACCAACATTGCTTTCTTAGCTGTATTCAGATCATAACAATGTATATTTGTTCTGCTCATGTTTTCTAGGACAACGAAAAAACCATATAGTTCTTCCATGAAAATATCTCAATATTTGCTTTTGGAATTATGAATTACAGATAAGAGAAAATTAATAACTGACAATCATAATACCAAATATTTACTATAATCTGAGAAATTACAAAAATAAAGATCTAGGAACAGCATTTTTTTGGTTTAGAAAAGAAAAAGCAGGTCCTAGGATGATATCAGGTATGAGATGCATTGTCTGGACGTGTTACCAGCTCTTCTATATTTCTCTTCATAAGCCATTAGCTGAACATTAATCCTGATTCATTTCATAGCATCTTGTTTCCATGGAAACACAGTCCAGTAAAATGAGAAAGAACGCAAAATAAAAGGAGAAAATCTTTTATCGTGAGCGATGCATAATGATGTTTACAAAAATGTGCTGTAGAAAAAATGACCTTCTCTCCTATTGCTGGGTCTTGTTTTCTTGTGTGTGAAGCCGAAAAAAGGGTAAAGGAATAAAGGAAGGGAGGTCAGGTAAGTATATGGAGGAGAACGCACTGTCACATTTATTTTGCTTGTTAAGTTGAGGCTAAACAGGATTTCTATTCACGTATTTGGGATGTAGTTTCTTATTGAGAAGGAGGTGAATTATTTTACCTTGTATTTGTGATGATTATTAATTACTCAAAGGATTGAAATATCAGTGCTTGTGAGCCAAACCCTAGGGAGGAGATTACATAGAGGTAAGGTGAAAGATTTGTGGAAAAATTACTGTATATTCTGTGTAGTTACCTAATAATCGTCTAACCTTATAATTGGCGCACATGTCTATGGCCACAAGATGACTGATCCTATATCTAATGAAATAAGGATAGAATCCATAAATATACCACCAGAAAATAAAATATACCAGAAAATAAAAACACACACACACAAAAGCGTTTTTTACTTTATACAGGTGTAGTTAGGCTTTCCTTCACCTAGAGAAAAAAATTCAGTTTGGCATTCCTTTCCCTTAAAATTTTATCAGCATTTGATGCCCCCCTGAATAAATATAACACTTTTCAAGCATGCTCACGTCATTGCAGATACTGAAAAATTTGTCACATCCATTTTTAAAAAGGTGTTGAGGATATAAAAAAAAAAAGTGACATCAGATCAAATTACTCTACCCCAGTCCTCTACAATGCATCCTTGTATTTCCTATAACCCAGCATCATCACTGGGGGGGGGGGGGGGTAAGGAATGCCCCCTCTGACAGTACAAGGTTAAGAGAGAGTACATTCGGGGGGGGGGGGGGGGGTTGTTATTCCTTACTTCCCAGTGATGACGCTAGGCTCTAAGCCTTGCCCTTCTGACAATAGGGAGATATAAGTGGCGAAATTCACAGCCAGTGGCGTAACTACCGTGGTAGCAGCAGTAGCAGCTGCCACAGGGCCCGGGCCATTAGGGGGCCCGGTGACAGCCGCTACCGCTGCGGTTTTTTTTCAATAGGCAGTTACGGGCCCTATTCACTTGCCGATCCTGGCTGGGCCGGGATCGGCAAGTGACACCGCGGGCCCCACAAGGGCTATCATTATACAATCATTATATAATGATCGGCGGACTGGAGAGGTAAGGGAACATAACAAACAGTGTTACTTACCTCTCCGCGATCCTGCCAGGCCTCCGTCCTACTGCTGTCTGACGTCTCTGACGTCACATGAACCCGGCATGCTTCCCGGGTCATGTGACGTCCGACGTCATTAACGAAGGACGCGAGAGGAGGACAGCACAGCATAGGAGCCGGGGAACAGGTAAGAAGCAACAGTGGGTTTTTTTTTTTTTTTATGTTTTTATTTCCCGGGTCTCCGATTATTATACTCTGGGGTCTGAAAAGACCCCAGAGTATAATAATTGTTTATGGGTGTCCACAGAGGAACATAATACTGTGTACAGGGGACACTATTGGGGTTAATACTGTGTGTGCAGGGGACACTATTGGGGTTAATACTGTGTGTGCAGGGGACACTATTGGGGTTAATACTGTGTGTGCAGGGGACACTATTGGGGTTAATACTGTGTGTGCAGGGGACACTATTGGGGTTAATACTGTGTGTGCAGGGGACACTATTGGGGTTAATACTGTGTGTGCAGGGGACACTATTGGGGTTAATACTGTGTGTGCAGGGGACACTATTGGGGTTAATACTGTGTGCAGGGGCAAGTAAGGGACATAATAGAGTGCGGAGGAGGGGGTCGGTCGAGGTCTTCGGCGTCAGTTGGGATGGGGGGGGGCCCCATGTCAAAAGTTCGCCACGGGGCCCCGCCATTCCTAGTTACGCCACTGTTCACAGCACCATTATCTTCAGCACTAGGGCACATCCTGGGAAAGACGTCGGCTTTCTAGTGGTATATAAAACTGCACATAGATGAAAGGTCCTCTTTAAGGCTGGAGAACTAAATGCTAGTCGTACTAAGTGACCCGAAATGCTTTTTCCAATAAAATGTGCATTTGCTGCAACACTAAGTCCCCACGGTGTGGAAAAGCTCTTTTTTTTATTGCAGATGTTGCTGCCATTTTTTAACCAAACCCAATTGTGGCTACAAAAGGAATAGAAAGCTCTTATACTTCTCCTTCTAATGGCTAAAAAAAACCCCAGCAAAATCTCTATGTAAACACATAAAAGCAAATAGGCATTCAAATGCGTGTCTGGGAATTCTTTCATAAGGTTCCTAAACTTATCTGACACCACCAAGTCATGATAGGATCAATAGGCAGGTACTGACTCAAGTTACATTTACAATGAAAGGGATTTATAAAGACTGATATTTTCATCACCCCTGTACCAGCGGAGGATGTGCCTCATTTAGGGCTAGTTCACACGTGGGCAAAGGGGAGTTTTTTGACAGCGGATTTCGCTTCAAAATCAGTCCCTTTACAATGGAGCCCTATGTGAACAGCTAGCTTTTTTTTTCCGCTAGCTTTTTTTTTCCGCTAGCTTTTTTTTTCTGCTAGTTATTTTTCAGCTAGCAGAAAAAAAAAGCGACATGACCTTTCTTCAGGCGTCTTCCGCCTGAAGAAAGCAATAGAAGTGAATGAGAGGCAAAAACCGCGCGGTTTTTTTTCCACGCGGTTTTTTGCAAAAATAAGTGACACGGTTTTTTGCAAAAAAAAACGCGCGGAAAAAACGCTAGCAGTTTTTTAGCCCATTCACTTTAGCCTGGCTTTTTTTGGAAGCGGTTTTTACAAAAAAAAGCTCCAAAAAAAGCTTGGCAATGTAAAAAAAAAGCTTCCTAATTAGGAAGCGGTTTTTTTCAGGACCAAAATAAGCCAGGAGGTTTTTACGTGTGAACTAGCCCTTATGGTTCCTTACTAATGTGGCTTAGGGCTAGTTCACATGTAAAAACCTCCTGGCTTATTTTGGTCCTTAAAAAATCCGCTTCCTAATTAGGAAGGTTTTTTTTTACCTTGCCAAGCTTTTTTTGGAGCTTTTTTTTGTAAAAACCGCTTCCAAAAAAAGCCAGGCTGTTTTCCCCTCCCATAAAGTGAATGGGCTGAAAAAACTGCTAGCGGTTTTTTTGCAAAAAACCGCATTGCTTATTTTTGCAAAAAACCGCGTGGAAAAAAATGCGCGGTTTATGCCTCCCATTCACTTCTATTGCTTTCTTCAGGCGGAAAATGCCTGAAGAAAGGTCATGTCGCTTCTTTTTTCTGCTAGCTGAAAAAAAGCTAGCGGAAAAAAAAGCTAGCGGAAAAAAAAAAGCTAGCAGAAAAAAAAAGCTAGCTGTTCACATAGGGCTAGTTCACACGTGGGCAAAGGGGCGGATTTTGACAGCGGATTTCGCTTCAAAATCTGCCCCTTTAAAATGGTGGTCTATGTAGACCGCCTGGCTCATGTCCCTGGAGTGAGATCTACACTGCTACACTAGCTCATAGCTGGCATATCATTTCCATTCACTGAGGAACACTTCCAAATGATATGAGAGAAATCACTAACATTGTCTGGGAGGAAAAATAACGAAAACTTAACTTTTAATATAATATGGATATATATGTGTGTGTCTTGGCAGCATACAGACCTCAGGATCCAATGTCAGTATAAAGAGCCTGCCAGTGGTAGAAAGCAGCGCAGTTCACTCAATCCGAACTTAATGTGAAACCAAGAGGGGTGAGATTTCTGCACTAAAACACCCAATAAAATTACTGCCCAGGGGTGGTGTTCAATACATTGTATCCTCTTTGCAGAAATATTTCAAAAGGACATCTTAGACTACAATCCTGAATAGCCTAATCTGAGATAATGTAGATAAATCCTAATTTCTATCCTCTACGCATTTCTCCCCTCCGTTAAGATGACAGAGAAGTTCATCAAGAGGAAAAAGAGTAAGGGCCCCTTCACACGTAGTATACGCTCGCTTTTTCAGAATGTGTAAACATACATACGCTCCCCATAGAAATGAATGGGCTGCTTTTTTCCAAAAGCAGCCCATTCTTTTCTATGGGGAGTGCACGTATGCTGTCTCCCATAGGAAGCAATGGGATCTGTTTTAACGCCGCTGATTCGGAACGTTTACACATTTCGAATCAGCAAGCGTATACTCCGTGTGAAGGGGCTCTAAAAGTGAAGTCCCTAAATGAATAAAATTGCAGAAAAAGCTGCATTTCCCAAAGCCATGAGGTGGGCATCTGTATTGTAAATAATGCCGCCGATTATGGTGTTTCACAAGTATGTATGTATGGTGCATGATTGGTTGAAATAGATGTCAGTCACCCACCTGCATTGAAGAACATGGGAGTATCCCCTTCTTGCCATGAGGAAGGGTCTACGGCCTTGAAACGCGTAGGCACGCAGTTTGTCGTTTGTCGTTGTCTATACGTCTGTCTCATCATGGTGTAAGTGCTATATGTTTTTTCACTGGTTTCATGTTTTGTACATATTTTTAATTATGGACTAATAAATAAGGATGTTTTAATCAAGAAAACCATGACTACGGATGCGGTTTGACTTCACTTTTGGCTCTATGGCTTAATATATGTGAGGAGGCAGCCCTGCCCGCATGACATCATGGCATCATGGCATCTCGGCTGCGTAGCCAGAAACAGAGAAAGTAGCACATCATACATACGAAGATAAAGGCTGGGGTAAACACATAATGGGGGAAATGAATAGGGGAAAAAACAAAGATACCACAGCACCATCCCATAATAGACATGATGCGCACATAAAGGGCAGGTCCTGCTAAACATTAAGGACATGTGTAAACAGTAAACCCTGTATGTAAAATAAAATAACATAAAAAAAGGGGCCCCAAGATAAAGATGATGCACATAGAAGGGGCAAGGATGGTCCTAATAGAAAATAACAGACCAATCTAGGCACTAAAACCTGGATATAAAATACATTAGGGACACAAATTACCAACATTAAACATGATGTAAATATACAATGCTAAATATAATAATCGCAGCTGCAAAAGGAAATGGAAAGCAGAACTAAATATGAAGTCGTCTTTATATCGCAATCCATCCCCAGTCTATATATGCAATAATTAAAGTTTATTAAATAGAATTAGTTGCCTAAACAGATTTAATTGCTTTTTCAAAGTATTTTTATAAACTGACTTTTGATCACTTTTTATTACTGTTTGTTTTTGAGAGTTGAGATCAGAAAACATCATTTCTGGTGTCTGAATTTTAATGTTTATGGCGTTTATCATGTGGAATAAATAATGTACTAATTTTATTTTAGGGTCTGTTACGGATGTAGTGATGCCAATTCTGGGTTGTTGTTTTTTTTTCATTAACAAGGGAGAAAATGTTTACTTTTTACTTTGTTTCTGTAAAAAAAAGTAATGCCCTGTTCACATCTGCTTTTGTATTCCGTCCGGTGAGAGTCCGTATGGAGACCCCCTGAACGTAATACAAACGTAAGTGCAAGCGCTGTGCTGTAAAAGTACACAGATCCCATAGACTATAATGGGGTCCATGTGCTTACACTGCCCGCATGAATCATGAATCATGAATCATTTCAGCAATGAAGATCATAATATCACCAATGACATGAAAATCTTGGTTTTAAGAGGGAATTTTAAATCAAGGAAATAGAGACTGATTTATGAGTACAAGTGCATGACTTTGTTTGACACTCTCCAGAAGGGGATGAATCTGTCACATGGGTTCGTGGCATCCTACAGAAATCATTGAACTGAGAAAACCATAAAAGACATTCTCTGAACTGATAAGAACATTGAAAACTGATCAATTGTTTATTTGTATGTACCAATAACCAATAACTTTCTTCCACCCTCCCTCCTAGAATTCTATTCCTGAGTGTTCCTTTGTACATAAATATGCATCCTTCAGAAATTGTTTTAGATATACTTGAAGAAGAAGCCGACAGCTTCGAAACGTTGTAATCTGTCATCGTGATTAGTTAGCCAAAAAAGGTATCAACTACTGAAGACTCTCAAGTTTTTTGGTTTTTTATATTTCCTACCCATGGTACAAAAACAAACATTTTCCTTATATAAATTTTGTGAGCTTACATCAGGGTACACCCCAAATTTAGAGCTTACAAGGGAAAAGACATGATACGTGATCTGGAGTTACCCCCTATTAAATGCTTAAAGGGTTAACAAACTTCCAAAATGCTGCTTTGAATTATTTAAGTGGTGCAGTTTTGAAAATGGGGGTTTTCTAATAGATAGTCCTTTAAAATCCCATACAGAACTGAAATGGTCCCTAACAAATTTCCTTGTAAGGATCCGTTCACACAGAGTAAAGTGGCGCTGATTCTAACATGATAACTCGCGTTAAAAAACCCATTGATTTCAATATGTTCCACATTGAATTCAATGGGAGTCTTTTTTTCGGCACTGATTCTTACGCGATGTTATCGTGCCAGAATCAGTGCCACTTTACACACACACACACACACTTCCAAATTCCATAACAATTGCATTTTTCCGCTCTCAGAGCAATATGAAGTCTTAATGTTTGTGGGGTAAATTGTTCTTTATGATGCTACCATTATTTATTCTGTACAATGTACTAAGAAGGTAGAAAACAATTCAAAATGAGGTGTATTCTATGTTTCGTTACGATTCCGAGGATACCAAATTTATATGGTTTTATTTACATTTTAACACCTTAACAAAAATCCAAAACTGTGCCAATTTTTTTTTTTTCTAAAAGTCGCCATATTCTAACTTTTGTATTCTTCCATGTACAGGGATGCATAGGGCGTCTTTTTTTGCGCAGCCGGGTGTACTTGTCAGTTATACCATTTTGGGAATTGCTTTTGCTTTGATCACTTTGTATTCAAAATTTTATCAGAGGCAAAACAGTGAAAAAACGGCGGTTTAGCACTTTTGAATTTTTTTCCTATTACGTTTAAGTTACGGGAAAAATATTTTATAGATTTGTAGAGTGGGCATTTTCGGACACAGGTATACCTAATGTGTTTGTGTGTTACAGTATTTAATTGCTTTTATATGTGTTCTAGGGAAAGCGGAGTGATTTGAATTTTTAATATTTTTTTTTTAGATTTTTTTAAACTTTATTTATTTATTTATTTATTTTGCTTTTATTAGACCCCAGGGGGTTTGATCACTAATGCAATGCATTACAATGGCCCCCATTCTCTTTAATAGGAGACCACATGGCCCCCATTCTCTTTAATAGGAGCACTGCAGATAGCTGTCTACTGTGCTTTGGCTATCTTTGGCGCTCCCATCGAAGTGATGAGAGCGTCGGTTCGTCCATCCACCAAGCAATACACCTAATTCTCAGCTGCAGGAAAAAAAAACAATTTTCAGACCCAGTGGGGGTCTCAGCAGACAGCCCCCCATCAATCAGGTATTTATCCCTTCTCATTTAGGTGATTACAGTGCAGTAACAGTAACCGCCAGCATTTCCGTAGGTATAATTGAAATGCTGCGATTTACAAGACCGCAACCTTTTTTAAAATAGCAGCATGTCTGCTGTGCGTATTTTTCTGCAATGTGTGGATGGGTTCTGATGGAATTCACTTTGTAGTGACTGTAAAATGCCACATTTTTTTCTATGGTGTTTCCACAGTGGTCAAACCACAGCTTTTACATCACGTGGAGACCTGCTCTTAGGCTAAGACCCCTTGTTATGAAAACGCAGCGTTATTTTGTTGCTGATGTTTTTTGAACCAAAATCAGAAGTGGATTTAATGGCCCCACCACCTTTTGGGGGAAATGGCAAAGGTAGCACAGAAGTGAAAAAAAATAAAACCCTGCAGATTTGCACAAAAAATAGTGACTTATGCATTGAACACAAGAAATCTGTCATATTAAGCATAATAAATCTGCCTCAATGTATTTTAAAGAGGACTGTTCACCACCTCCACCAACTTCACTTATTATTTATGGATAGAAACAGCTCCACTGATTCTGACGCAGTTAGAATTTTTTTTTCTATTCCCCATTGTTCCTGAGCAAGCAATGCAGTTAGTTTTGGTGCTTGATATGCTATTTAGTCTTTGTACTGTCAGGAGGGCGGAGTCAGACAGGAGCAGACAAGGGGTGTGGTTCTGACACTGGCTGCCTCTGATTGGTGCTCTGAATCACGCCCCCTGCCTGATCCCGCCCTTTTGATATTGCAAAGTCTAAATAGCACATCAGGCTCCTCTTGTTTCTTGTTAACCACGGGGACTAGAGAGAAAATTCCAACTGCACTGCAATCACTGGAGCGGCCCCTATTAATAGATAGTAAGAGCTGGAACTGGTGGAGGTGATAAAAGGTCCTCTTTAAAAACAGCTACATGACAGACGTTTGTCAAGTGTGTCAGTGTAAAATAAGCACAACAAAACTACATTTATTTTCTCGTGCTATCATTTGAAAAGGAATGGACATCAGGATTTGCAAAATGAAGGTAAACCAAAGTTGCCAATCAATGAACTTGTTCTTCTAATAAAAAGATAATCTATACCAATATACTGTAATACCGACAATCCATCCTTTATGTCATTTCTGTGATTTGTCTCCACCCAGTGTTCCTTTCAGAGATAGCAGTTTGTACATTTTTCCCTTTCACTTAGTCACAAAGTAGAGCTAAGCAAACAAATATCCAATATTTCAAGTACAAACCTGTAAATTCAGCTCTAGGAGCCTGTTCTATAGACATAAGCAGTAGTAATAAGGACTTTTTCACATAGCCTGTCAACAGTGGTGTAACTACCGCCGTAGCAGCAGAGGCAGCTGCCACAGGACCCGGGACATTAGGGGCCGGTGACCATACCTCCCAACTTTTGAAGAACTGAAAGAGGGACAAAATGTGCGGTGCGCCACATGCGCCGCAGAAATTTAGCCCCGCCCGCTTTTGTGTTGACTCCGCCCACTCGTTAATTTTTCATGTGCCCGCACACAGTATAATCCTCCTACAGTCACCCCTAAATTATATGTCCCCCCTCTATCTCTCCCCCAGTTTCATATACACCCTTCATCTGCCCCCAGTTTCATGTCCCCCTTCCATCTCTGCCCCCAGATTCATGTCCCCTCCATCTCTGCCCCCAGATTCATGTCCCCCCATCTCTGCCCCCAGATTCATGTCCCCCATCTCTGCCCCAGATTCATGTTCCCCATCTCTGCCCTCAGATTCATGTCCCCCCATCTCTGCCCCAGATTCATGTCCCCTCCATCTCTGCCCCCAGATTCATGTCTTCTCCATCTCTGCCCCCAGTTTCATGTCCCCCCATCTCTGTCCCCAGTTTCATGTCCCCTCCATCTCTGCCCCAGTTTCATGTCTCCCCATCTCTGTCCCCAGTTTCATGTCCCCTCCATCTCTGCCCCCAGTTTCATGTCCCCTCCATCTCTGCCCCCAGATTCATGTCCCCTCCATCTCTGCCCCCAGATTCATGTCCCCCATCTCTGCCCTCAGATTCATGTCCCCCCATCTCTGCTCTCAGATTCATGTCCCTTCCATCTCTGCCCCCAGATTCATGTCTCCAATCTCTGCCCCCAGATTCATGTCCTCTCCATCTCTGCCCCCAGATCCATGTCCCCACATCTCTGCCCCCAGTGTCATGCCGTCCTCTCCATCTCTGCCCCCACTGTCATGCCGTCCTCTCCATCTCTGCCCCCAGTGTCATGCCGTCCTCTCCTTCATCTGCCCCCAGTTTCACGTTCCACCTCCACATTAAACTTACCTTCGGGAAATCGGGACGGTTGGGAGGTATGCCGTGACAGCCGCTACCGCTGCTATCATTATACTCGGGGGTCTTTTTGGACCCCCGAGTATAATGAAAGGTGGCCCGGGAGAGGTAAGAAACATAAAAAACACTGTTACTTAACTCTCCATAGAGATCCGGGCCAGGCCTCCTTCCTAGTTGTCTGATGTCTCTAACGTCACATGAACCCGGCCTGCGTCCCGGGTCATGTGATGTCCGACGTCATTGAAGAAGGACAGCAGTGGAGGCCGACAGCGTAGGAGCCGGGGGACAGGTAAGAAACAGTAGTTTTTTATGTTTTTATTCCCCGGGTCTTCGATTATTATACTCTGTGTTCTGAAAAGACCCCAGAGTATAATAATTGTTTATGGGTGTCCACAATGGGACATAATACTGTGTGCAGGGGCCACTATGGGGGATAATACTGTGTGCAGGGGCCAGTAAGGGACATAATACTGTGTGCGGGGGCCACTATGGGGGATAATACTGTGTACTGTGTGCAGGGGCCACTATGGGGCATAACAGAGCGCGCAGGAATGCATAGGAGGGGGTCGGTCGAGGTCTTCGGTGTCGGTCGGGGGGGAAGGCCCATGTCAAAAGTTCGCCACGGGGCCCCACCATTCCTAGTTACGCCACTGCCTGCCAACCTCTTACCGTAGAGTGAGGCAGAACCTACATCCTTTATAAATCTCATACAGATACTGCACATTATGGATTAACTGTCCATACAACTAACACAGGTGAAACCTACGGCTGGGCACTTACGCTTGTAGGAATAATTTGCCGTTTCATGTGAGCTTTAATCTGGATTTACTCCAAGGTAGAGATATTGATATTTGTTCTGCCTAGCAGGAAAGGGGAAAAAAGAAGCTGTAACAAGCAGACCCACTGCTCAGTATGTGCATCTGCTTCATTGAATTCGGTGAATGAGAAACATGATCCTGCAATTACCACAGAATTTACAGTCACTAAATTACAGTTTATAAACTTCCAATGGTGCTGGTGCAGAGAAATCAGCATAGTATGTCACTTTCACAACAGCATCCATTTTTTAATGACTGTCATCAGTGGCGTAACTAGGAATGGCGGGGCCCCGTGGCGAACTTTTGACATGGGGCCCCCCCAAACCGACGCCGAAGACCTCAACCGACCCCCTCCTCAGAACTCTATTATGTCCATTAGTGTCCCCTGCACACAGTATTAACCCCAATAGTGGCCCCTGCACACAGTATTAACCCCAATAGTGTCCCTTGCACACAGTATTAACCCCAATAGTGGCCCCTGCACACAGTATTAACCCCAATAGTGACCCCTGCACACAGTATTAACCCCAATAGTGGCCCCTGCACACAGTATTAACCCCAATAGTGGCCCCTGCACACAGTATTATCCCCCATAGTGGCCCCTGCACACAGTATTATGTCCCATAGTGGCCCCTGCACACAGTATTATGTCCCATAGTGACCCCTGCACACAGTATTAACCCCAATAGTGTACCCTGCACACAGTATTAACCCCAATAGTGTCCCCTGCACACAGTATTATGTCCCATAGTGGCCCCTGCACAGTATTAACCCCAATAGTGTCCCCTGCACACAGTATTAACCCCAATAGTGTCCCCTGCACACAGTATTAACCCCAATAGTGGCCCCTGCACACAGTATTAACCCCAATAGTGGCCCCTGCACACAGTATTAACCCCAATAGTGGCCCCTGCACACAGTATTAACCCCAATAGTGTCCCCTGCACACAGTATTAACCCCAATAGTGGCCCCTGCACACAGTATTAACCCCAATAGTGGCCCCTGCACACAGTATTAACCCCAATAGTTGCCCCTGCACACAGTATTAACCCCAATAGTGGCCCCTGCACACAGTATTAACCCCAATAGTGGCCCCTGCACACATAGTATTAACCCCAATAGTGTCCCCTGCACACAGTATTATGTCCCACTGTGGACATCCATAAATAATTATTATACTCTGGGGTCTTTTGGAAGACATGTGGGATGCAGGGTTGACTGTGTGTTTGGGAGAAATGTGGGGTTCAGGTTGTACTGTGGAGTGCAAGGTGTACTGTGTGGGGGGCAGAAATGTGGGATGCAGGGTGTACTGTGTATAAGGGAGAGAAATGGGGGATGCAGAGTGTACTGTATGTTAGAGGGAGATGTAGGGTTCAGCCTGTACTGTTGGGTACAGGGTGTATTGTGGGGGGATGTGGGGTGCAAGGTTGACTGTGGGGGGAGAGGTGTTGGGTGCATGGGTGTACTATGGGTGGTGAAATGTGGGGTACATGGGTGTATTGTGGGGGGAGGGATGTGGGGTGCAGTTTGTACTTTGCGTGGGTGAGATGTGGGGAGCTTGGCTGTACTGTGGGGTGCATGGGTGTACTGTGTGGGGAAAGATGTGGAGTGCAGGGTGTACCCAATGAGAAATGGGTGGGAATGGGCGTAGTTAATTTAGAAGTGGGGAGCTAAATTTGCCATGGCCCGCCCATATTTTGTCCCTCTTTCTGTCCTTTAAAAGTTGGGAAGTAGCACAGGCTTTGGGCCTGTATGGTAACAGGCTGTTACTGCTAGCACAGACTTCGGGCCTGTATGGTACCACTAGCACAGGCTTTGGACCTATATGGTAATATTCCAGACCACGTGCTAGGATTAACATCAGATACTGGAGAGGTAACACTGTTTATTATGTTCCCTCACCACCTCAGGCTCCGATTATTGTACTCGGGGGTCTGAAAAGACCTGTGAGTATAATAATACAGTCCTATGAAAAAGTTTGGGCACCCCTATTAATCTTAATAATTTTTAGTTCTAAATATTTTGGTGTTTGCAACAGCCATTTCAGTTTGATATATCTAATAACTGATGGACACAGTAATATTTCAGGATTGAAATGAGGTTTATTGTACTAACAGAAAATGCGCAATATGCATTAAACCAAAATTTGACCGATGCAAAAATATGGGCACCTCAACAGAAAAGTGACATTAATATTTAGTAGATCCTCCTTTTGCAAAGATAACAGCCTCTAGTTGCTTCCTGTAACTTTTAATCAGTTCCTGGATCCTGGATGAAGGTATTTTGGACCATTTCTTTCTACAAAACAATTCAAGTTCAGTTAAGTTTGATGGTCGCCGAACATGGACAGCCCGCTCTCAAATGATCTGAAAACAAAGATTGTTCAACATAGTTGTTCAGGGGAAGGATACAAAACGTTGTCTCAGAGATTTAACCTGTCAGTTTCCACTGTGAGGAACATAGCAAGGAAATGGAAGACCACAGGGACAGTTCTTGTTAAGCCCAGAAGTGGCAGGCCAAGAAAAATATCAGAAAGGCAGAGAAGAAGAATGGTGAGAAGAGTCAAGGACAATCCACAGACCACCTCCAAAGAGCTGCAGCATCATCTTGCTGCAGATGGTGTCACTGTGCATCGGTAACAATACAGCGCACTTTGCACAAGGAGAAGCTGTCAGGGAGAGTGATGAGAAAGAAGCCGTTTCTGCACGTACGCCACAAATAGAGTTGCCTGAGGTATGCAAAAGCACATTTGGAGAAGCCAACTTCATTTTGGAAACAAAGATTGAGTTGTTTGGTTATAAAAAAAAGGCGTTATGCATGGCGTCCAAAAAGAAACAGCATTCCAAGAAAAACACTTGCTACCCACTGTAAAATTTGGTGGAGGTTCCATCATGCTTTGGGGCTGTGTAGCCAATGCCGGCACCGGGAATCTTGTTAAAGTTGAGGGTCGCATGGATTCCACTCAGTATCAGCAGATCCTTGAGAATAATGTTCAAGAATCAGTGACGAAGTTGAAGTTACGCCGGGGATGGATATTTCAGCAAGACAATGATCCAAAACACTGCTCCAAATCAACTCAGGCATTCATGCAGAGGAACAATTACAATGTTCTGGAATGGCCATCCCAGTCCCCAGACCTGAATATCATTGAAAATCTGTGGGATGATTTGAAGCGGGCTGTCCATGCTCGGCGACCATCTAACTTAACTGAACTTGAATTGTTTGTCCAAAATACCTTTATCCAGGATCCAGGAACTGATTAAAAGCTACAGGAAGCGACTAGAGGCTGTTATCTTTGCAAAAAGGAGGATCTATTAAATATTAATGTCACTTTTCTGTTGAGGTGCCCATACTTTTGCACCGGTCAAATTTTGGTTTAATGCATATTGCACATTTTCTGTTAGTACAATAAACCTCATTTCAATCCTGAAATATTACTGTGTCCATCAGTTATTAGATATATCAAACTGAAATGGCTGTTGCAAACACCAAAATATTTAGAACTAAAAATGATTAAGATTAATAGGGGTGCCCAAACTTTTTCATAGGACTGTAGTTTGTGGGTGTGCAACTGTGGGGCATAATAGTTGGGTGGGCAACTATGGGGCATAACAGAACTTGCAGGGTCCACTGTGGCCCCTGCAACCTCTATTATGCACTCAGCAGCCCCCCTGCAACCTCTATTATGCCCCACAGTGTATTGTGCCACTGTGGGGCATAATATAGGCTGCAGGGGCCACTGTGGGACATTATATATATATATATATATATATATATAATATATAGGGTTTGGGTGCGTGGAGAAGTGAGGAGTCAAAGATGTCTGTGTTGAAAACTTTACAGAGTCAAGTCACAGCTGGAAAAAGTGGTCATGGCGGTCCAAAGGGAAGAGACGGGAAATGTAGGAAGATGTCTCCTGTAAGTATTACTGCACAAAATATTACTGCATAGTATTCACTGTAATGTTACCAGTAACACAAACCCCCCTTCCCCTGCCTGAGGCGGGAAATCAAAAGATGAACTCCTCCCCAACCTTTCCCCCGGTATTCAGTTGGGGGGAAAAGGGGGGAGGCGTCTTTTGATCGTCCGCCTCAGGCAGCAGAGAGGCTAGGTTCACCACTGTCGGGAGCCCTATTAGTATGGCACTCATTCTGAACATCAAGGGACCAATGTATCAAGACTGGTGCATAGTACACCATAGTATAGTCTTAAAGGGAAAGGCTATTCTTCTCCTACCTTTAGATTTCTTCTCTGCGCCGCCGTTCAGTAGAAATCCCAGTTTTCTTCAGTATGCAAATTAGTTCTCTCGCAGCACTGGGGGCGTCCCCAATGCTGCGAGAGAAATCTCCAACGACACCTCTATCTTCTTCTGGAACGCCCTCTCCCTGTAGCTTCTTCCGTCCAGGGGGTCAAACTTCTAGGCTTCGGGCAGAGCCGACTGCGCATGTCCACAGGCCACAAAAAAATGGCCGCTTACATAACTGTGATAGCAGCTATTTTTCTTGTGGCAGCTCTGTCCGAGGCCTAGAAGACTTAAACCCAGAACGGAAGAAGACACAGAGAAAGTGTGTTCCAGAAGAAGATAGAGGTGTCGCTGGAGAGTTCTCTCACAGCATTGGGGACACCCCCAGTGCTGTTTGAGTGCCTGGGACACCACCAGTGCTGCAAGAGAGCTCATTTGCATACCGAAGAAAACCTGTATTTCTACCGAATGGCGGCGCGTAGAAGACATCTAAAGGTAGGAGACGAATAGCCTTTCTTTAGGCTATTCCTACGTGTTAGGGACAAAAAAAGTCATTTTAATGATAGACATCTTTTAAACCGTGTTGATGTGAAATGCACTAAAAAAAAATATTAGGAGGTTTACACCAGTTAATAATTTTGCCTTACTTTAGCTGTTCTGTGCACCAGAGATTGAACTTTATACTGGTTTGCCACTTGGCATACAGTAGATTTCAACCATAATTTTCACCAATAATTTAGTCAGGGTATGAAGCCATGGTCCTTTCCAGCCCAATTAAAAAAAAAATTAAAAAAAAGTGTCAAGCATAGTACAGATGGGGAAGAAGATAAGATAAGATAATCCTTTAAGAGCTAAGATAAGAATAAGTCACAATGATTTACACAATGACCATATGACCATAAACAAAATATTGCTGCTTTTGCCATGCCTTTTATGAATCGGGCCCCATATAGTTAATTGTATTTAGAAGAGATAACTGATATAATACATTGACTAATATCCACTATATAGCTTGCATAGTTATACAGTAATAACATTTTTTACCTGCAGCCACCACTAGGGTGAGCTCAGTGCATAGGAATTAATAAAGCGAAGTCCATCTACGAGTGTCCCTAGGCTGTTCCACATTTTATGTATATTTGATGCTTTGTTCATAATACTGCTGCCCATACCCATTTTTTACCGCTCTAGCGAACATATTGAAATTCTAGAATATTTTCACATGAAATACAAAGAATTCTGTCCACTAGGGGATCCAGTCCTATGTCTATGGACAAAGGGGTAGATGTAAGATCAGGGCAATCCTTTTCCATGGTATCTGGAATGCCATAGTCTGCTCAGGCGTCTCATTACAATATTATTACTTTTGTTAGATATGCCTCAGTAAATCATATTAAAATATAACTTTTATTAATAAAATATATATAAAATAATGGACAAACACACAAAAATGATGCGCTAGATGGGCACCTGCCTAATGCATATAGATTCCACTATTATATATATATTGTCACAGGGCAAAGAGCATATCAGATAGAGGGAAACTGAAACATATTTATTTAAAGATCGGGGCATATGTGAGTCTCTGACCCCACTGTCAACAGACTGGGACCAAAATCTTCAGAAGGTTTGGCAAGGAGAAGCGCTCACCCAATTGGATAATGATATGGTTATTAAGGCACGACGCGTTTCAGGCACTTAGGACCTTTATCAAGTGCAATAAATCACCTTCCCATAGCAGCTGGGAGTCTTAGTGGCTCCGAGTTCAGGCTCAACTCCGCAGGTTTCTGTCCATCAGGGGAGTCCTACAGAGGTTACAACTGGTCATGACCCATAAAGGTGAGAGTACATCTTGACCACTGAATCTGTTATAGCGCGAGTGTATTCTTATCAACTGTGACCACTCTCACTTGTGAGCCACCACCTACATTCTGAATGCGCTGATTCTGACGAGGAATTTGCATCAGAATCGTTGCGGAAATGAAGACTCCCATTGACTTCAATGGGTTCCGTTTTCTGCGCGGAACCCATTGAAATCAATGGGAAAAAAAGCCTTCCATTGATTTCAATGAGTTCCGTGCAGAAAACAGAACCCATTGAAGTCAATGGGAGGCTTTTTTTCCCGCACGGACTCTGATGTGGATTCCGCATCAGAATCCGCGCCAAAATACTCAATGTGCATGCCCCCTTAAACAGTATTACGCTATGTACCGCTCAGTGTATTGTTCTTCTCGTTTTTAGATCGCTATTTTGGCGAGGTTCGTCCACACCCGGAAAGAGGTATGTGCTTGGCGTTCCCTTGCCATGACAGCAGGGAGCTTTATGCAGCCTGTCATACAAATGCTAATATTTTGCAGTGCATTTGTATTGTAATGAATTGCATTAGTGATCAGAACCACTGGGGTTCAAGACCCCTTAGTGGGTATAATAAATGTATATATATATATATATATATATATATATATATATATATATATATATATATCCTATTAATATTATAAATGTGAAATGTTTGTGAGTTTGTGGGTTTGTGACTTCGGATGTTCGGATGTTTGGTGGTCAATCACGCAAGAACCGCTCCACCGATTTGGCTGAAATTTTCCACAAACATAGTCACTACACTCGATTGCGCAATAGGCTACTTTTCGTCACAATAGCGCACATACGTTTTTCCCAGGACCCCCACAAAACCCAAACTCACATCACTATCTCTGCAATCTCACACACTTTGGACCATAGCAAGCCACAAAATTCATATTACCCTCTACAGCAGAGGTCAGCAACCCCTGGCACACACGCCAAGAGTGGCACTCCTGCCATATTTCACTGGCACACCAGCAGCACAGGACCTGCAAGAGTTAAATGAAGTCCGAGTCTCTTCAGTGCTCTGCTGGAGCTGAGGCATAAGGACACTCCCCTTTGAGAGGGGTGCAGGAAACCCAGGGGGTGGAGCTTAATTGCTCAAGTCTCTGCCTGCCTGCTATAATGATAGCTCCTGCCATCTGCATCCTGCAAACGTTCCCGGAGGATGACAGGAAGCTGCTAGCAAACTGAAAGTAAGAAACACACAGCTACCTTCCTTTAGTTCCTATTCTCATTAATGTCAGGCATTTGGGGTTATTAGTTTAGTGTTAGTAACTCCATGTGCCTCACAGTAATAGGAATAAACCCCATCATGTCCCTTATATTAACCCCTGTGTGCCTCACATTAATAGGAATAAACACCCTCATGTCCCTCATATTAACCCCTGTGTGCCTCACATTAATAGGAATAAACCCCATCATGTCCCTTATATTAACCCCTGTGTGCCCCATATAAAGGTTACTAATATGTGAGACATATGGAGGTACTAATAAAAGACCTCAAAACTGAAGATACTTCATTATTACCTCCAAGTCTCTCACATATCAGTAACTAGAGATGAGCGAGTACTGTTCGGATCAGCCAATCCAAACAGCACGCTCCATAGAAATGAATGGATGCACCCGGTACTTCCGCTTGGACGTAGCCGGCGCGCTTAACCCCCTGCGTGCCGGCTACGTCCATTCATTTCTATGCAAGCGTGCTGTTCGAATCGGCTGATCCGAACAGTACTCGCTCATCTCTTTCAGTAACTCTTACACAGGGGTTAATGTGAGGGACATTATGGGGTTAATTGCTATTAATAAGAGGCACATGGAGTTACTAAACTGTCATGCACAGGGACAGACTTTATGTTGCTTGCTCAAGAGTATCCTGTGCCCAAAACTTACATGTACTGGCGCAAAATAACAAATCATACAATGTCGTCTATCGAAGTATATTAACCTGAAATACCTCTGTCCCAAAGACACTATGTACAGTTTCTCAGAACACCGTATAGCAGCTGAAATACAAATTACATTCAACACAAAAGTCTCACGTATTCTCAGAATTACAGCAAAAACAAGATACAAAGTTACATTTTATATCCCATACCTTATACACAGTACGAAAACCTTACCCGTGCCTGTATTTACACACTTCTACAATCACCGCAGACGATACTAGCGGGTACCAGTTAGTATGTATATATATATATATATATATATATATATATATATATATATATATATATATACACTGTATATATATATATTTTAAAAAAAAAAACATATTATTTCAAATTCAAATCACCCCTTCCTTAGAATACATATAAAAGTTAACAAACACAGTGAAACACATACACATTAGTTATCCCTATGTCTGAAAACACCCAGTCTACAAACTTATAAAATTATTTTTCCCATAGTGGGAAAAAACTCCAAAAGTGCCAAAGCACAGTTTTTTCATTGCTTCGCCTTTGATAAAAATTAAAAAAAAAAGTGATCAATAATAGACAGTTCCCAAAATGGTATAACTAAAAAGTACACCAGGGGTAGGCAACCTTTTTTGGTCGGCGTGCCAATTTAAATTAAAAAATCAAAGATGAGGTCCTCGGAGTGCCGGGCAATAATTGTAAAGCTGACGACACCTACACTAAAGTCATATAGCACAAACCACAACATAGGGGTGCTGTCATACTGCGCTCCCAGCCACATGCGCTTACCACTATTTGCCTGGATACACATGTTCTTTTCCTTTAGAAGCAATGTAAGTACATGCGTAACCCACAATTAGTGGTAATGTATGTGACTGGGAGCAGAGTAAGGTCATACCTGTAAAGCTCTGACACACAATGTACCTGTATGCTCCATCCAGTCCTCGGCTGTTAGTAACTTCAGTTTTCTGTAAGGAAGCGTTCACACTACCGTCGGTGTCCGACAGCTAGTGTCCGCTAGTAATGTCCGTTCAGAATCTTGTGCGGATATTAGTATCGGACACTAGCTGTGTCCGTGACATTTTGCATTGATTTAAATGGACACCGGGTGCGTTCTTTTACTGTCCATGTCTGTCCTTAACTGTCCGTTCTCAAAGATGTCTGACTTTTCAAGAGGACAGCAAAACCAGACATGTAGGTTTTTGCTGTCCGCTTGAAAAGTAGGACATCTTTGGGAACGGACACTTAAGGACACCCACGAACAGTAAACAAACGCACCCGATGTCCATTTAAATCAATGCAAAATGTCACAGACACAGCTAGTGTTCGCTGCTAATGTCCACACAAGATTTTGAACAGACATTAGCAGCGGACACTAGCTGTTGGACACAGACGGTAATGTGAACGCTCCCTAAGTGAAACGCAGATTAATTTATCACTTTTAGTTCCTGGCGGTGCAGTAACAGCAAAACCCCAGCCAGGAATTAATGGGTGTCACACTTTCAACAAAGTGGCCGCCCTGGTGCCCAGGAACTGGATTTGGCTTTAATTGCATCTAGTTACAGTGTCACCACCCAATAGAATCACACTAAGGCTGAGGCCCCACATTACAAAAATGCAGCTTTTTTTTATTGCAGATTTAGCTGCGTTTTTTTTCCGTCAAAGCCAAGAATGGCTAGAAAAGGAACAGGAAATATATAGGGAGCTTCTTATACGTCTCCCTCCTGCTCAATCTACTCCTGGCTTCGGCTAAAAAAAACCAGCAAAATCTGCAACGAAAAAAAGCTGTTTCTGCAACGTGGGGCTTTAGCCTAAGGCCCCCACGTTGTTGGAACACAGCTTTTTTTGTTACATATTTTGCTGTTTTTTTTCTGAGCCTAAGCCAGGAGTGGATTGATCAGAAGGGAGACGTATAAGAAGCTCCCTATATATTTCCCATTCCTTCTGTAGCCATTTTTAGCTTTGGTTGAAATAAACCGCATCAAAATCTGCAACAAAAATGCTGCGTTTCTGCAACGTGGGGCCTCAGCCTTAGGCCTCCTGCATACAAGTGGCTCGCATGTGGTTTTCACTGACCTATACATTAAAAATGAATTGACAGGGCTGCAAATGCAGACATATATAGGGGATGTATAGTACAGATATAGGGGACGTATAGGATAGATATAGGGGATGTATAGGACACATATAGGACCTGCTCAATAGTTTTCAGCTCTTCATTTTGGCCCAGATACACAGCCACAAAAAGAATGGCTGTATATATGGGTAAATTGAAATATATAGTTCTGTACTTTATCCGCAGTTGTAGATAAAGAGTCTGGTCATATGCATTGCAGGTTACAACTCAATGTGCCTCATATTAATAGCAGTTAACCCCATCATGTCCCTCACATTAACCCCCTGTGTGCTTTACATAAGGGACACTGATATGTGTGACATATGGAGGGAATAAGTGAATATCTTCATTATATAGGTCCTTCATTAGTACCCCCATATGTCTCACAAATCAGTAACCCTTATGTGAGCCACACAGGGGTTAATGTGAGGGACATGATAGGGCTAACTGCTATTAATGTGAGGCACATGGTGTTACTGAAACTAATTTAATAAAACCAAATGCCTGACAGTAATAAGAATAGTTAGTAACACACACGTACCTGGTGTTTTTACTTTCACTTTGCTCCCCGGAGCTTCCTCTCCTCCTCAGGGCTGCAGACGGCAGGAGCTCCTCCTCACGTGTAGCAGTAGGTCCAGGGAGCCCTTATCCTGTGCAGTGAGAGACTCACCTCTGATTGGTGGGCAGTGAGAGAAGGGGGCGTGTCCTACACCTGAGCTCTAGCAGAGCACTGAAAGGACGCTCTCTCTCAATTTAGTGTATGAATGTTGTGAAGCTTGCACATGAGGAAAGGGGAAAAAGGAAAATGCACAGCCTCCTGCCCAATATTAGTTCTTAAAGCAAGTATATTATTCGCATGTTTCAAAATTCATGAGATTAAATCACTGACCCGTCTGTTTGAAGTTCCAATCACGGAATATGCGCACGGACTTCTCCGCTCCTCCGGTCAGAAGCATTGATACACATCCCAGGAAATAAAAAATGAAGATCCAGCGTGTCCGTAAAAAATTCTTTCTTACTTTATTGAATGGCTCGTAGCCACATTAAAATTGAGTCACAGACATGGATGGTATAGAACAAGGCAAAGATGGAAACAGCATTAAGTCCGACTGACGCGTTTCGAGAATATAGTTCTCTTAGTCATAGTCTGACTATGACTAAGAGAACTATATTCTCGAAACGCGTCAGTCGGACTTAATGCTGTTTCCATCTTTGCCTTGTTCTATACCATCCATGTCTGTGACTCAATTTTAATGTGGCTATGAGCCATTCAATAAAGTAAGAAAGAATTTTTTACGGACACGCTGGATCTTCATTTTTTATTTCCTGGGATGTGTATGAATGTTGTGGGCTGGCTGCCGTGCCAGCAAAATATGCCTCGCGTGCCATTCTTGGCACGCGTGTCAGGGGTTGCCGACCCCTGAAGTACATCTTGCCCTACAAAAGAGATGCCCTATGCATCCCTGTACATGGAAATATAACAAAGTTACAGGAGTCAGAATATTGCAACTTTTAAAGAATTTTTTTTTCTGCAAAGTTCCAGATTTTGTTAAGGGGTTATAATGTAAATAGAACTATATAAATTTGGTATCTCCTGAATCATTCAGAAATATAGAATGCAGGTGACATGTCATTTTGTCTGTATAGTGAATACCAAAAATTAAAGAGGACCTTTCACCACTTTTGGGCACATGCAGTGTTATATACTGCTGGAAAGCTGACAGTGCGCTGATTTCAGCGCACTGTCGGCTTTCCCGATCCGTGCCCGGTGTAAAGCGCTATCGGTCCCGTGACCGTAGTGCTTTAGTGTCAGAAGGGCGTTTCTGACCGTTAGCCAGAGACGTCCTTCTGCCTCGCGGCGCCAATCGCGCTGTGCTGTGGAGCCGGGAGGAACGCCCCCTCCCTCTGCTCGCACAGCTCGTCCATAGACGAGCATTATCAGGAGCAGGAGGGGGCATTCCTCCCCGCTCCACAGTACAGCGCGATTGGCGCCGCGAGGCAGAAGGACGTCTCTGGCTAATGGTCAGAAACGCCCTTCTGACACTAAAGCGCTACGGTCCCGGGACCAATAGCGCTTTACACCGGGCACGGATCGGGAAAGCCGACAGTGCGCTGAAATCAGCGCACTGTCAGCTTTCCAGCAGTATATAACACTGCATGTGCCCAAAAGTGGTGAAAGGTCCTCTTTAAAGCTTGTAAGAAAGTCGCACAAAGGCACTTTTTCTCTGATTCCACCCAATTCCGAATTTTTTTCCAGCTTTCCAGTACTTTGTGCAGAATAATAAAAGGAATCTAGAACAATTTGTCCCACAAACATTAAGCCCTCATATGGATCTGTGAAAGTGTGGAAAGTGATCCACAGGGCTCTAGTGCTTATAATTTATATTAAGTTAATATTTGCATTGTGACAAAATCATGTTCATGTCCAGTACATTCATTACAGCTTTAAACAGGCTAATAAAATGATCTACATTCCCCATATTGTATTATAATGAAAGTACAGTCATGGCCAAAAGTTTTGAGAATGATATAAATATTAATTTTTACAAAGTCTACTGCTTCAGTTTTTCTAATGGCAATTTGCATATACTCCAGAATGTTATAAAGAGTGATCAGCTTAACAGCAATTACTTTCAAAGTCAATATTTGCCTAGAAAATGAACTTTATCCCCCGAAACACATTTCAACATCATTGCAGACCTGCCTTAAAAGGACCAGCTAACATCGTTTCAGTGATTTCTCCATTTACACAGGTGTGGGTGTTGATGAGGACAGGGCTGGAGATCAATCTGACATGATTAAGTAAGAATGACACCACTGGACACTTTAAAAGGAGGCTGGTGCTTGGCATCATTGTTTCTCTTCTGTTAACCATGGTTATTTCTAAAGAAACACGTGCAGTTATCATTGCACTGCACAAAAATGGCCTAACAGGGAAAAGTATCACAGCTAGAAAGATTGCACCTCAGTCAATAATCTATCGCATCATCAAGAACTTCAAGGAGAGAGGTTCCATTGTTGGAAAAAAGGCTCCAGGGCGCCCAAGAAAGACCAGCAAGCGCCAGGACCGTCTCTTAAAAGTGTTTCAGCTGCAGGATCGGGCTACCAGCAGTGCAGAGCTTGCTCAGGAATTGCAGCAAGCAGGTGTGAGTGCATCTGCACGCACTGTGAGACGGAGACTCTTGGAGCAAGGCCTGGTCTCAAGGAGGGCAGCAAAGAAGCCACTTCTCTCCAGAAAAAAACATCAGGGACAGACTGATATTCTGCAAAAGGTACAGGGAATGGACTGCTGAGAACTGGGGTAAAGTCATTTTCTCTGATGAATCCCCTTTTCGATTGTTTGGGACATCTGGAAAACAGCTTATTCGGAGAAGACGAGGTGAGCGCTACCACCAGTCTTGTCTCATGCCAACTGTAAAGCATCCTGAAACCATTCATGTGTGGGGTTGCTTCTCAGCCAAGGGAATCGGCTCTCTCACAGTCTTGCCTAAAAACACAGCCATGAATAAAGAATGGTACCAGAATGTCCTTCAAGATCAACTTCTCCCAACCGTCCAAGAGCAGTTTGGCCATCAACAATGCCTTTTCCAGCATGATGGAGCACCTCGCCATAAAGCAAAGGTGATAACTAAATGGCTCAGGGAACAAAACATAGAGATTTTGGGTCCATGGCCTGGAAACTCCCCAGATCTTAATCCTATTGAGAACTTGTGGTCAATCATCAAGAGACGGGTGGACAAACAAAAACCTACAAATTCTGACAAAATGCAAGCATTGATTGTGCAAGAATGGACTGCTATCAGTCAGGATTTGGTCCAGAAGTTGATTGAGAGCATTCCAGGGAGAATTGCAGAGGTCCTGAAGAAGAAGGGGGAACACTGCAAATATTGACTTGCTGCATTAACTCATTCTAACTGTCAATATAAGCTTTTGTTACTCATAATATGATTGCAATTATATTTCTGTATGTGATAAAAACATCTGACAAACACACATAAAAACCAGAGGGCAGCAGATCATGTGAAAATATAATATTTGTGTCATTCTCAAAACTTTTGGCCATGACTGTAGTATTGCTGGTAAGGTGGGATCTGATTGGAACTACAATGAGATTGACATCTCTAGTCTCAACTGCGTGTGCGGCATGGGGAAGGTAGCTCAGTAGAAGCAGTGGCGCGCACCCAAGAAATCAGAGACAGGGACACAAATTTTGCAGCAAAGCAGTTTATTTAAGAAAAACAGTAAAATAAATAAACTTTTACATCAGGCACAAAAATGAGCAAAATAAAATACAGTCTTAACTTCAGGCAAAATAATGGCAAACCAAAATCCTGCTCGTCTGAGCACTGACTAAACAGAAAATACTAGCTGTACGTGTGGCTTTCTACCAGTCACATGAATTAACGAAAATACCTTACCGTACACAAGGCTTTCAATGTCAGGACAAACCCAGCCACTTTCTCTCCTCTCAGGATCTGCACTGAAGTGCAGGCTCATCAGTCTTTTATGACCCACTAATCTGTGACCAACACCTGGGGTGAAGCCTACTCCAGACCTTCCCTGGACCACACATGGTCAGCCTTAAGCTAGTCTAAACCTAGTGTAACACATAGGATAAGCATGGCACACCTACAAAAGAATCAAGTATTGTAAAGAACATTCAGTGTGATAATGCAGTTAAAAATAAATAATGCCAATCATCAATCCCCCTGCGTAGTGCAATGTATCATAGCTTTTTCAGTGGTATTCCACTACAGCAAAAAGTGCCACATTAAACAGCCCCAGGAAAAAAAAATTATGAAAGCAGACAACAGACATAAACACATGATCTGAATAGAGCCTATCTGACATAATTGACTATTATATGTATGTGTTTGACTCTTTGCATTTCAGTGCAATGTAGTAGGTATTGACTGTTCTGCTCACCTATTGTAGGTGCGATGACTCATGTTTTTGCAACGTGTTACTTGAACTATGTGTCGTGATCACATAAACTGTCTCTAATTATGTTGAGCAATCCATGCTACTTTCTGTTGTGGTATTTTCTGGGTGGAGGGTGCTGCAATGCTTCCCCAAAATATGCAAAACTACCCTTTGCCTATTGGCTGTGCCAAGGACAGTGCCTTTGTCTTTTTCACGAGGTACAGCCCTTGCACTTAGTACCTCTACCTTGTTTGTCACATTGGAGTTGGAAAGTCTTCTGTTAAAAGGAGCTTGTCCAGTACCCATCGGGGAGTTTTATTAGTTAGGTCTGGAACTTCAGTGCATCCATTTCAGTATTTGATAATTCAGTCCAGGAGAGGAATCCAGTAGCCTGGAGTATTGGGACCCATGTGAGCTGAGCATTATCCATGTGTCCATAGGAACACTGCTGTGCGCTGCCATGGGCCTGAGAGTACAGTCACTGACTTCTAAAGAAGTGTGTGCTTCTTTGGCCCAACTACAACAAGCAGCAAAGAAGTGGGGAGCATGTTGCCCTGTTAATCATTTGGGTAGGCTGGTGTAATAGGTGGTGCAGTGTTTGTGTCCGTGACTTTAATAGTTCCACCATGGGGAAATTCAGCGTGTTACAGCAGCATAGACAATACAGTAATATATTACAAGAAAGAACATATACAGGATGGCCATAATATAACCTCAGGTGTTTGGAGTTGTGTGCAGGCTGACCCAATGGATGGAATTGCCTGAAAATTTGTATGTGTGCTAATCAAGGCATAGGGAAACGGACGGCATGAAAAAAATAAAAAAAATAAAAAAATAAAAATGTAATACGAAAACTCCCCACCAGGGGATAATGTGGCGCTGTACAGTGAGCACGCGGCGCAAAACTCGATACTTGGGGATGTCCCATTTGGACCACCGACTAGCATGACTGTTCAATGTGGCCGCCATCATGCATGGTGAGCATGGTCATCCTATGCAGAATGTGCTCGACGCTTGCGTGTAACATCTCTGGTGAGATGCTGCGCACTTCCAACGTGATGCAGTTTTTGAGGTTAGGCAGGGTTTCGACATTCCCCCGATAAACACGCTCCTTTAAGTGTCCCCACAACCAGAAATCACAAGGAGTGAGATCCGGAGAGCGCAGTGGCCACGCTGTAGGGAATGAGTGGCTCAAAATCCTGTCATCGGGAAAATGTGCACGAAGAGCGTTCTTCACAGGATTTGCGATGTGAGGAGGGGCTCCATCCTGCATGAAGGTGATCGTCTGCAGACACTGCCGCTGTTGGAGTTGGGGAACGACCACTATTTCCAGCATTGTCCGGTACCTCACTGCTGTGACGGAACAGGTGGCAACCCCAGCTGGTCTCAAATCTTCGAAAAAGAACGGTCCGATAATGAACGATGTGGCAAACGCACACCAAACAGGCAAATGCAACGGAACCCCCTTGAGCGCACATGGGTTTTCAGTGGCCCATATGCGACAGTTCTGTGTGTTGACCATTTCATTCAGGTATAAATGCGCTTCGTCGCTCCACAGGATATTCCATGACCAATTGGTATCCACTTCCACTCTGGCCAGAAACATTATTGCAAATGTCATGCGGGTGTCATTGTCACGAGGAAGCAGTTGGTGATGATTTTTAGGTTTTTGTTTTTTTTCCCATGCCGTCCGTTTCTTCATGCCTTGATTAGCACACATACAAATTTTCAGGCAATTCCGTCCATTGGGTCAGCCTACACATGACTCCAAACACCTGAGGTTATATTATGGCCACCCTGTACAATCTCAGAATAGCAGATAGAAAAAAGATACTAGGAATCATATCAATTAAGAAGAAAAGAAAGACTTCAGGATCATTTAATTCTCTGTGCGGAGTGATCTTCGCTTAGCCTGATGTTGATTATACAGCCTGACCACAATTGGGAGGAAGGATCTTTGATAACGCTCCTTCTCACACTTGGGGTGAAGCAGTCGGTCATTGACAGTACTGCCTAGCTCTGTCACGGTCTCATACGTGGGAGGAGAGTTATTCTTTAGCATGGAGATCACCACGGACAGTATCCTTCTGTCACCCACCACCTGTACTGAGTCCAGGGGGCTCCCCAGGACAGAGCTGGCCCTTCTAACCAGACTGTCAAGTCTATTTCTATCCCTATACTGCTCCCCCACCAGGCTACACCGAAGAAGATGGCTGATGCTACCACAGAGTTGAAAAAGTCCTTAAGAAGTGGCCCCTGGACTCCCATTGCCCTCAGCCTCCTGAGCAGGTAGAGCCTACTGTGACCCTTTCTTTGCAGCACATGCTCTACCTGCTTAGAAGGTAAATATAATACAATATATAGATATAATACAATACAATATTAAAAAACTAAGAGTTCAACATAACATTTCTATAAATGGGCACATTTTACTTATTATTATGTTAAAAATTTCATCTTTCCTTTGCAGTCAAAACCTCATTTACATAAAACTTACAATTTATTGTATTTTATGTTTCTTAACCCCTTAGCGACCCTTGACGTAACTGTACGTCATGGGTCGCATGGGGATGTATGGAGCGAGCTCACACGCTGAGCTCGCTCCATACACGGCAGATGCCGGCTGTATAATACAGCCAGGACCTGCCACTAACAGCAGCGGTCGGTGCCCGAGCCGATCGCTGCTGTTAACCCTTTACACACTGCGGTCAAACTTGACCGCAGTGTGTAAACGGCGCCGGCGGCATGGGCGCCGCCATGTTTCCCCGATCGCCGCCCTCCTGAACGTCACAAGAGGGCGGTGATCGGTTGCTATGACAGCCGGAAGCCTATTGAAGGCTTCCAGGCTTGTCTCTGCACTAGATCTATTAGACGATGCCAGAGGCATCGTCTAATAGAAGTGCTGCGATTTTCCTATTCACTGCAATACTGTAGTATTGCAGTGAATAGTATGAGCGATCAGACTCCCTAGGTTTCAAGGTACCTAAGGGGTCTGATCATAAATGTAACAGAAGAAAAAAAAAAGTTTTTAAAAGTATTAAAAAAATAAAAAAAATATAAAAGTTCAAATCACCCCCCTTTCCCTAGATCAGCTATAAAAGTAATTAAAGAACATTAAACATATTAGGTATCCCTGCGCTCCAAAATGCCTGAACTATTAGAATATTAAAACATTTATCCCGTACTGCGAACGGCGTAGCGGCAAAAAAAATAAAAACAGCCAAAAAGCGTTTTTTTCAACACTTTGCCTCCTATAAAAAATTGAATAAAAAGTGATCAAACCATCGGATCTTTCCCCAAATGGTATCAATAGAAACGTCATCTTGTCCCGCATAAAAAGACACCACAACCAGCTCCATACATGGAAATATGAAAAAGTTACAGGTGTTAGAACATGATGACACAAATTTTTTTTTCTATTTTGCAAAGTTTATCATTTTTTTAAAAGTATCAAAACATTTCAAATACTATATAAATTTGGTATCACCGCGTTTGTACTGACACGTAGAACACAGATAACATGTCATTTGTACCAAACAGTGAATGCTGTAAAAATTAAACCCATAAGAAAATGGCGCAAATGCATTTTTTCTCCAATTGCGCCTCATTCTGAATTTTTTTCCAGCTTCCCAGTACATTGCACAGCATATTGAATGGTGCCATTACAAAGTACAATTTGTCCCGCAAACAATAAGCTATCATGTGACTCTGTGAACTGAAAAATGAAAAAGTTATGGCTCTTGAAATGTGAGGAGGGAAAAACGAAAATGCGAAACCAAAAAATGGCCTGGTCCTTAAGGGGTTAAAATACACCTAAAGTTTGTAGCCGTCACTAAGTTCTCCACCTACAAGCAGAGTTTGCACACCTCAGGCTTTTCAGCTCCGTCTCCATGACTGCCAGGTAACCTGTCTAATCCTGAACTGTTTGTTTATGGGAACAGGAAGCAGGTTCTTTACCTGTTGATATGAAGCAACTACGGAGCTGGGCGTCGAAGACTGAAAAGCATGTTATGTTACTGGAAATAAGAATTCCAAGGGCCTGATCAATATACGACCACAGAAGACGGAAGGAGACGTGCTGGAGGATATTATTCACAAGTATATTGCAGATGAGTACTTTATTTTTTCACCCACGTAGAAGATAAACCAGTCTTGCTGGACTCAGAATATGAAGAGACTGTCAGTCCCAGGAGAATGGATAACAGGTGGCACTGAGGATAATATCCAGTAAATAAAACCCCTTGTGGCTTCAACCTTTTATCAGCTTGGATGCACCACAGTTACAGCAGCTTGTGAAATCAGTTTGAGTTCACAAAGGACCTGGAGTCTTATCAGATGGGACCAGCTCAGTTACCTCTGTATTGTTAATCATTTACTACAGCCTACCACACATCAGGATGAGATCATAAAGCTATTCCATAGAGCGCAGGTACAATGCACCTGGACCTATTGCTGGAAGGTGTGTTTCAAACGTGAACTTTGATCAAAATCCTGTCATATACAGGATCGACATAGTTCTGCCATTTTGCGTCTACCATGGCCCTAAGTCGAGCAGGGCTTGGTCGTTGTACTTGTTGCTTTTGGTTGGCAGTGGCCTTTGATGTCTTTGGTCTGGCTGTTCTCCTAATTGGTGTATTTGTCAATGTCTTTTTCTACGATTTCCTAATCTATGCAGGATCTATTGTCATTTTTCTCAGTCTTATCTGGTGGGTATTTTGGTACACTGGGAATATTGAAGTGCCCCCAGAAGAATTGGCTGATGATGTTGGGCTTAAAAAGAATCAAGGAGTAATGGGTCTTGTCAGGACATTGTCCGGTCGACTTTCCAGCAGCTTCAGAAGAACTCGGAGTGCTAGAAAACAAAGGCAAAGTCGGAGGGAAAGCCCACATACCAAGGCAAACCGGAGAGATCAACCAGTCACTGTGCCAATGTCCCAACTAAACAGTGTCTCTGCTGCCCTACAAGCAGAACAAAGGGAACTTACACTACAAAGAAATACGCACACTCCTCCTGTGTAAAGATGGCAAACAAAGGTTGGTATTTTAGAATACAAGGATAAAATGTTCTCAAATACAAGGCAATGTATTTGTTTTACTGCAATACTGCTAAATATATTTGTCAAATATATTTTAGTCGTTCTTTGTACAAGGATAATATTATTAGATACTAGATATTTGCAGTTGGTTGTTTTTTTTTGTTTTTTTTACTATAATCTATTAGTATATAGCAGATGAATCGGCATAGCAGAGCTGCATTGGTGGCAGATCTTGTCACATTAAATTGTAACTTCTAGTGGCTGTCAGACCATACAGCTTTTGTCCACTTACATTTACCGTCACCAAATATATAAAAAATACTACATAGTATAAGTATTATAGACTTATCTTTGTCTATAATCAAGTTTTCACTATGTGAAGAGAGAGATTCTTATACTTAGGGGGTGTTCACACTTCCATTGGTGTCTGCTCAGCAGTGTCCGTGGTTATTGCCCATACAAGATTTTAGCAACTTTCTGAAGCCCAATTCATGTGACATTTATGGTCTACATTAAAAATATTGCGGTTTCTACTGTAATGCCACCACAGGTTTATGTCCCTTAGCAAACATTTGACAGATTTGCATTAGAATACCATTTTATAGATGCTGAATAATGTAGCCAGATGTGCTTAATGTGATGCACATTATGCTTTAGAACAATGGTAAAATGGCCACCAGCCTCTTGGGACTACTTCGGTTGTCTGAGACACTCTCCCATGCATTTGGCTTGGGTTCTCAAAACTGCCAAAGGACAGTGTGCATAGGATAGTCCAAGCATAAAAGACCGGGCTGAGCTAATCCCATCCACTCATTGAAAAAACACATCTAGAGCAAAATGGCGTTTTCCATAATAATAAAGTATAAATAATAAAATAGAAGCAGAAAGTCAGCAGAGGAAAATGCTGTGGAATTTCTATGAAAAATACTGCAGAAAAAAACGTGATGCATTTCAGCTGTATTTTATTCTGTAGCGTTTTCTGGCTGTGGCCCACTACGTGTGGCCTTGACCTAAGACATTCTTCCTGCTGTGCCGAAGTGTGTTCTACCTGTCCCTACTGAGGAAGGGGGAAACTGTGACAAAAAAAAGTGGAGGGGAGTGCACAGTACAATTGTACCACATTTATGGTGAAGTCACATGGCCTAGTAATTGTATTAAGGAGTTGCACCATTACTACATCTAAAAATACCTGTATGTATAGTGATGTGTAAAGCCAGTTCCAGTGCAGAACAGATCCTACAGTGGATCTTTGCTCACTTTTGGAACTAGTTCCTAGGTGTGGCTAAGATTTTGTCTTGTTCTTCCTGTACACGGTTACAATTAAGATAATGATTTGTATTAGAACTATGTTAGTAATTATGTATTATCAATAAGATGGAAAGATTTGACAGAAAAATACATTACTTAAACCTATTTTTAGTAGAACATAGTTTTTTAAATTTTTATCATTTGTTTTTTAAAATTTCCATGTAACCATACCTCCCAACTTTTGAAAAACAGAAAGAGAGACAAAATGTGTGACATTCATTTTTCATGTGTTCCCACACAATATAATGTTCCTACAATCACCCGTAAATTATATTTCCCCACATTATAATGTTCCCTTCCAACTGCCCGACAGTTTTAAGTCCTTCTCCTGGTGCCCCAGTTTAAACTAGCAGAAACTAGAGGGGGGACATGAAACTGGAGCAGAGTGGAGGGGGACATTAAACAGTGGGGGTAGTTAGAGTAGGGTATCTGGACATGAAACTGGGGGCAACTAGAGATAAACAGATCCCCCTCCAGCTACTTCCACTGTTTAATGTCCCCCTCCATTTGTCCCCATTTTAATGTCCCTCTTAATTCCCCCAGTTTAATTGCCACAATCATCTGTCCCCAGTTTAATATCCCCCCCTTCATCTGCCCCCAGTTTAATGTCCCCCATGTCTGCCCCCAGTTTAATGTCTCCCCTTTATCTGCCCTCAGTTTAATGTCCCCCTTTGTCTGCCCCCAGTTTAATGTCCCTCCTTCCTCTGCCCCCAGTTTCATGTCCCCCTCTATCTCTGCACCCAGTATAATATCTCCCCCTTCCATCTTTGCCCTCAGTGTAATATCCCCCCTCCATCTCTGCCCCCAGTATAATGTCCTCTCTCCATCTCTGCCCCCAGTATAATGCCCCCTCTCCATCTCTGCCCGAAGTATAATGTCCCCCTCCCTCTCTGCCCCCAGTAAAATGTTCCCCATCCATCTCTGCTCCCAGTATAATGTTCCCCATCCATCTCTGCCCCAGGTATAATGTCCCACCTCCATCTCTGCCCCAGGATAACGTTCCCCTTCCATCTCTGCTCTCAGTATAACGTTCCCCTTCCATCTCTGCCCCTAGGATAATGTTCTTCCTCAATTTGTCGCCAAAGTTTATAACATAAAAACACTGATACACTCACATTGCGCCAGGAGCCGGAGCTCGACACTGAAGCAGGAGTTGTGCCGACAGCTCCTGCTTCCTTCAATACTGTATTCCTCTGGACGCAGATGAGTTGAAACTGGGACATACATCCCGCCGACCGTGACTGCAGGGCACGACCCTGAATCCGTGAATTTCCCGCGGAATCCAGGATGGTTGGGACGTATGTGTAGCTATATATGCAAAGTAATATTGTAGTTTTGCCCTGGATACTCGAGCATGCAAAACAGGCAAACCTCCCATTTTATGCAGTTCAGGTGCTCAGTTTTTAGCACTGCTGTGCAGGGAGGATGTATTGTCAGAATCACCTTCTTACCAATGAAGGGAGGGGTTCCAATGACACATGACACAAAATTATTTTAGAAATATGCAAAATTCACCTTTTTCTGCACTCATAATATCCAGCAAAACTCTCCTGACATAATAGTCAGACACATCTTTACACTTACATCGCTAGTCATAGTCCCCAATAATATCTAGCACTGCCACCCATAATTGCAAAGCGTCCCCCACATAATAGAGAGGCATAACCCCATGATGGATAGGCCCAGCCTCCATAATAATCAGAACAGCCACTTCATAATTACCAGTACAACCTCCAATAACAGCTAGACAATCCTCCAACATAATAGCTAGCCACCCCCCTCCCCACATAATAGCTTGGCACAGGCCTAATACAGGTCTTGATAAATTACACTAGATTCACACTTTGTTGCATCTCCTTTGCTTTGGTCTGTCAGGGACCAGAACAATGGAAAGATGGACTGCTAATATGGAGGTGTAAACCCAACTAACCCTATTAACTATAAATAATCTTGAATGTAACTGTAGGAACATTACATAAGGGTTTATTTACAGGCAGAGTTCTGCTGCATGCGTCCTAAATCACTCCCAGAACAATAGATGAACAGGCCATACACATACCTCCCAACCGTCCCGATTTCCGCGGGACAGTCCCGATTTGGGTGACATGTCCCGCGGTCCCGGTTGGAGGGAGGTATGTCCCGATTTCAACTCAGATCTGCGTCCAGAGGACGCAGATCTGAGTTGAACACACATGCGGCTGAAGGAAGGAGCTGACACAGGTCAGCTCCTCGCTTCGCCGCTGCCCGCCTCTTTCCCTGACACACGCGGCTGAAGCTGCTCACGTGCTCGCTTCGCCGCTGCGTCTCTCTCTCGCTGACACATGCGGCTGAAGCGAGGAGCTGACCTGTGTCAGCTCCTCGCTTCGCCGCTGCCGCCGGCTTCTGGCTTGTAGACGCGATGTACAAGCCAGGAGCCGGCGGCAGCAGCGAAGCGAGGAGCTGACACAGGTCAGCTCCTCGCTTCAGCCGCATGTGTCAGCGAGAGAGAGAGACGCAGCGGCGAAGCGAGCACGCGAGCAGCTTCAGCCGCGTGTGTCAGGGAGAGAGGCGGGCAGCGGCGAAGCGAGGAGCTGACCTGTGTCAGCTCCTTCCTTCAGCCGCATGTGTCAGCGAGAGAGGCGGCGAGGGAGCGGAGGAGAAGGTAAGTTTAATGTGGAGGTGGAACGTGAATCTGGGGGCAGATGAAGGAGAGGACGGCATGACATTGGGGCAGAGATGGGGGACATGAATCTGGGGGCAGAGATGGGGGACATGAATCTGGGGGCAGAGATGGAGAGGACATGAATTTGGGGGCAGAGATGGAGGGACATGAATTTGGGGGCAGAGATGGAGGGACATGAATCTGGGGGCAGAGATGTGGGACATGAATCTGGGGGCAGAGATGGAGGGACATGAATCTGGGGGCAGAGATGGAGGGACATGAATCTGGGGGCAGAGATGGGGGACATGAATCTGGGGGCAGAGATGGAGGGACAGGAATCTGGGGGCAGAGATGTGGGACATGAATCTGGGGGCAGAGATGTGGGGACATGAATCTGGGGGCAGAGATGGAGAGGACATGAATCTGGGGGCAGAGATGGAGGGACATGAATCTGGGGGCAGAGATGTGGGACATGAATCTGGGGGCAGAGATGGAGGGACATGAATCTGGGGGCAGAGATGGAGAGGACATGAATCTTGGGGCAGAGATGGAGGGACATGAATCTGGGGGCAGAGATGGAGGGACATGAATCTGGGGGCAGAGATGGAGGGACATGAATCTGGGGGCAGAGATGGAGGGACAGGAATCTGGGGGCAGAGATGTGGGACATGAATCTGGGGGCAGAGATGTGGGGACATGAATCTGGGGGCGGGGCAGAGATGGAGAGGACATGAATCTGGGGGCAGAGATGGAGGGACATGAATCTGGGGGCAGAGATGGAGGGACATGAATCTGGGGGCAGAGATGGAAGAGGGACATGAAACTGGGGGCAGATGAAGGGTGTATATGAAACTGGGGGAGAGATAGAGGGGGGACATATAATTTACGGGTGACTGTAGAAGGATTATACTGTGTGCGGGCACATGAAAAATTAACGAGTGGGCGGAGTCAACACAAAAGTGGGTGGGGCTAAATTTGCCGCGGCGCGCGTAGCTCATTTTGTCCCTCTTTCGGTTCTTCAAAAGTTGGGAGGTATGCATACAGGTTCCATTGCAACACAGATAGTTGTACAATAAAGGATACAGCTATGACTTACAAACAGCAGCCAAACACCTTTACATCAAGAGTGGTTTTCAAAATACATATTTAATACCTGTTATACTACATGATATCTACATTCATGTCATCAAAAATACAGTTATATAATAAAGGTGAAGAAATACTCTATTCCAGCGTTTCCCAAACGCCCTATTTACTTGCCGATCCTGACTGGGCCAGGATCGGTAAGTGACACCGCGAGCCCCACAAATACTGTTACTTACCTCTCCACAATCCTGCCAGGCCTCCGTCCTACTTGTCTGATGTCTCTGACGTCACATGAACTCGGCCTGCTTACCGGGTCATGTGACGTCCGACGTCATAGAAGAAGGACAGCAGCAGACAAGACAGCGTAGGAGCCAGGGGACAGGTAAGCAACAGTAATTTTTTATGTTTTTATTCCCCCGGGTCTCCGATTATTATACTCTGGGGTCTGAAAAGTGCTGACTAATTAATAGCACATGCACACCCAAGAGCCTTGTGTGCAGGTGTATAACGTAGTCAGGGGGTCAAGAAGCTTGTCAAACCTTGACCTCCTGACTACGTTCCATCCCCTCAATTGTAGTGTCTAAACAATGGCCATAGAAGACTTTTGCAAAATGTTGTTCCCCATAGAAGAAACAAAAATCTTCATTCCCCCTACACCCAACAGCAGTACAACTGGGGTATTCCTGCGCCTATGAGCTGTTAGGACAGGTGGAATATTTAATTACCTAACAGCTTTGACCCCTATAAGAGGTCGGAAGACCAACTCCCCCTTGTGTTTTTTTCTGTCCTGTGGGACAGGACAGATGGTTGGGGGAGAGGTGTTCCCTCTCCCCCCTTACTCATTTACCTTTCAGGGTCCTGGCTGTATTGAGGGTCCTCCCAGGTCTCCCGCGGTTGCTGCAGCTCTGTCGGGGTCTCCATCCGCTTCCCAGGAACAAGCACGTTGGGCGGCGCCTGTGTCTCAGTCACTCCACCTAGGATCAGGAGGAGGAACCCTTTTTGCCAGGAACCTTTGTGCCGGTCCGAGGTTTCGGCCGTGCGTAGGACCGCTCGGGTCCATGCCAAAAAAAAAAAAGAAGGAGGAGAGTAAGTGGCATGTAGGTCCCTCCAATCTCCCCCCCCCCCCCCGGACCTGGAGTAGAAGAAGGCAGCAAGGTACTTGGTCGGCTCCTCCCCCTGTGCGCTCTATAAAAACCTCCCCTCCACCTGACAAAGTTGCCTGTCGATCCGGTTACAGGCATACCTTTCTGAAGCTGCTGCTCAAGAGTTGCCTATTGAGAGTACACCTGCTGCATACACTGAGAAAAGGTTTGGTGGAGGTGGAGGGGAGCGGGGGATGAGGTTTTCTTCTCTGGTTTAAGGATTGCTGCCTCAGCTTTGCATTTGCTATGCCCCCTCCTTCTCTTTCTTCCAGAATGTCTTCCTCATCTTCTTCCACCCCTCTGCGGAAGAGATCTTCCAAGAGAAGGCATTTGGCTTGTGCCAAGTGTAGAGTGCCACTCCCGGATTCCTGTGAGTACAGGTTTTGTCAGGGCTGTAGAGCCCCCCCCCCTCTGAGGCTACCCCCATCAGGGAGGTAGTCTCATGGGTGAAGGATTTTGTATCCCAATCCATGTCTAAGGTGGATAGCGCTCTTCACCAACTGGCCAAAAGACCATGGCTGGAGATGGTCGAGCCTTCTCTCCCGCCCCTGGAGAGGCTTCATATTGGAGAAGTAGAGTCTTCGGATGAAGACGCGGAGGAAAAGGAGAAGGAGATCTTCCCCTTGGACAGAATGGGGAGGCTCCTTAGGACCGTCAGATCCAGGGACCGCGAGGCGGGTGAAGGTCCCAGCCACAAGCCTAAGGCTTTTAAAGCTAATCTGGACCTGATCCGCATTATAGAGGGGGAATGGAGAGGGCCAGAGAAGCCTTTTATTCCATCGGCTCGCTTTAAGGCGCTATTTCCTGTGTCTGATTCCCAGATGGGGGCCTGGAGTTCTCCACCGAAAGTGGATATGTCAGTAGCGAAGCTGTCCCGACGAACCTGGCTTCCTGCTGAGGACAGTTCAGGGTTACAGGACCCCCTGGATCGCAAGATAGTGGGGTCCCTGAGACGGACCTACTCCACTGCCACCTCCCAGGCCTCAGTAGCCGTGGCAACCAGCGCAGTGGTTTCTGGCCTAAAGGCAGATCTGGCGTCCCTATCCAGGGATATTGATAGTGGAGTCCACCGGGACGACCTTCTGTCAGCAATGACAGATATAAACCTGATGGTGGACCACCTGGCGGAAGCATTAAGGATGCAGGCGAGACTGGCCTCTAAAACCATGGCCCTCTCTACAGTTGCCAGGCGGCCTTTGTGGCTGAAGCCATGGAGAGTGGATAATACCTCCAAATTGGGGCTGTGCGCATTGCCATTCGAACCAGGTCGGCTCTTTTGCCAGGAGCTAGATAAGATCATTGAAAACCTGGCAGACACGAAGTCTAAAAGCCTCCCTCAACCCCCTGAAAGAAGAAGGTCATCCTTTCGGGGGGGTGGATCCTCTTCCAGAGGACAGAGGCGCTCTGGGGCCCAGCCCAGAGGTAGGGGACAGGGCGTCTCCCGGGAGCGCAAGAAGGGTGTCTGACTCTGCCCGTCAAGCCGCAAGCCCTCCAGAAGTAGGCGGACGTCTCCTGTAATATCTAGACGCCTGGCACCATCATATTCAAGACCCGTGGGTCACTCAGACTATCCAGGACGGCTACAGGATCAGGTTCAACTCACCTCCTGTAGACCGGTTTACAACAACTCGCCCTCTTCAGGGCATCAAACAACTTAATCTGGAAGGATCCATCCAGGAGTATATAGCCAAAGCAGCCCTAGTCCCCCTGAAAGAACAGGGCCAGGGCGTTTACTCTCTGGTCTTTTTGGTTCCCAAGACATCAGGCGGATGATTATCGACCTCAGATACCTGAACCAATTCATCCGCAAAGTACGTTTATGGATGGACACCATCAAGTCAGTGTTACCCTTTCTACAGCCCGGAGACTACTTTGTTACCCTGGACTTAAGAGACGCATATCTCCATGTTCCTATCTTTCCAGCGCACAGGAAATTCCTGAGAATAGCCATATATCTGGACGGAGGGCTGCGGCACCTTCAATTCTCCGCCCTCCCATTCGGCATATCTTCAGCCCCACATACCTTCACAAAGGTAATAGCTCCGGTCGCTGCCGCCCTGCGCCTACAAGGAATCTTCATAGTCCCATATCTGGACGACTGGCTCCTCAAGGCCCAGTCAAAGGAGGTCCTTACTTCGCAGGTTCAGACCGTGGTAGCTTTGCTAAGCTAGCTGGGCTGGTTGATAAACTGGCCAAAGTCAGTTGTGATTCCATCTACACGAATCCAGTTTCTAGGGTTCATTATAGACTCTCTCACTATGACGATCTCTCTGCCTATGTCTCGCAAAGTGAAGATTGCTTGCGCGGTTCATGATCTTTCCGTCACCAGGAAAGTCTCCGTCAGGACGGCCATGAAGGTCCTAGGATTGATGTCCGCCAGCATAGAAGCAGTCCCCTGGGCCCTGTGGCACATGCACCCTCTGCAGAACGAGATCTTGAGAGTCTGGAATCACAGTCCTTCGGGACTACAAAAGCCTATCCAGTTATCCATCAGCACCAGGCGTTCGCTAACCTGGTGGTCCCGTCTTTGCGACGGGCAGTCCTCGGCCAGGTTTACCTGGACCCTGTTGACAACAGATGCCTCCCTCACAGGATGGGGAGCTCATCTGGGGGAGATCCCGGTACAGGGTACCTGGAACCACCTCGAGAGAACGCGCTCATCCAACTGGCGGTGGTGGTGGCTCAAACAACCCTTTGGCGGTGGATGCCCTGTCAATACCTTGGAGGTTCAAACTGGCATATGTTTTCCCTCCCATTCTGATGATTCCGAAGGTATTGACGAAACTCAGGCAGAACCAGACCTCGGCAATAGTAATCATGCCGTTCTGGCCAAAAAGGGCATGGTTCACCGACCTCATTCTTATGAGCCGAGGAACCTACTGGAGGCTTCCACCAGTGCAAAATCTGGTAACCCTAAGCGGCTGGCCTTGTCAAGGCCTAGACAAATTCAACCTCACTGCCTGGAGGTTAACCAGCCCATATGTGGTGATAGAGGATTGTCCCAGGGAGTACTGAGGACCCTGGCGCATTCTAGAGCGGAATCAACCAACCAGAGCTATCAGAGGGTCACCCGGACTTTCCAGAGCTGGTGTATAAGTAACCAGCGCGACCTCAACAGAGATTCAGTCTTGGAGTTCCTGCAAGACGGCTTACAGAGAGGGTTAGCACCCGCTACCCTGAAAGTCCAGGTATCAGCTCTGTCCGCTCTCCTGGAGACCAGATTATCACTAGACCCTCTAATCAAACAATTTCTAAGAGGGGCAACCAGACTTCGTCCCCAGGTACAGTCGCCAGTTCCAACCTGGGACCTAGCTGCAGTGCTTCAAGGACTCTGTTCATCACCCTCTGAACCCCTATCTGAAGTGGACTGGAAGTACCTGTCATACAAGGTACTATACAGAAAAGGACCTATCCAACCAACTTCTACAGAAGTATCAAATGGATAAAAGGATCCGCGCTTACCAACCGTAGTTCTTGTTGCATTCGTTTATTAAAGCCTCACACACAACGCGTTTCGAAACTGGAAGCTGGTTTCTTCTTCAGGTGTACAAAGGACCTTTGTACACCTGAAGAAGAAACCAGCTTCCGGTTTCGAAACGCATTGTGTGTGAGGCTTTAATAAACGAATGCAACAAGAACTACGGTTGGTAAGCGCGGATCCTTTTATCCATTTGATACTTCTGTAGAAGTTGGTTGAATAGGTCCTTTTCTGTATAGTACCATGCATACGTGTTTTCACGGTTAAGATCTGCCAGCTACTAGCCATTTTGTCTATGAAGTGATATTTGAGTGCTGTGATCACTTCACAGCGCTTAAAGGTGATTATATGTTGAATAATACTTTGTGGAATCACTTTAAAAGGGTAATGCACAAGGTGCTGCGCGGTGCTCTCTCTTCTGTTTTCCTGTCATACAAGGTGACCTTCTTGTTGGCAATAACCTCCGCCAAGAGGGTTGGCGAGCTACAGGCCTTGGCGGCCTCCGAACCCTTTATAACCTTCTTTCCAGACAGGGTACAGCTGAGGTTCGTCCCAGGATTCTTGCCAAAGGTACCGACCCTTCAGAATATTAACCAAGCGATTGTTTTACCAGCCTTTTTTCCCTCCCCCACCTCGGAGTGGGAGGAGAAGATGCACAAGTTGGACTTGGTTAGAGCTTTACAGATCTACCTGGAGCGCACCGCGCCTTTCCGAAGATCGGAAAATTTACTTGTAAACGTGTTTGGCCATAATAGGGGGGGCCAAGGCATCAAAACCAACCTTGTCAAGATGGATCAAGGAAGCCATCATCTGCTCCCTACGAGCCCAAGACCTTCCCGTACCAGACTTTGTCCGGGCTCATGCCACCCGAGCAGTGGCAACATCGTGGGCTGAAAGACGTTCTCTTTCCTTAGAGCAGATATGTGCCGCTGCTTCCTGGAGTTCGCATCTAACTTTTGCCAAACATTATAGGTTGGACTGGCGGTCGACGAATGCGGCAGCATTTGGACACTCTGTTTTGACGTCGGCCTGCCAGGATGGCCCACCCTAGGGTAAAAGCGATACTTGCTAAATCCCCAGTTGTGCTGCTGTTGGGCGTAGGGGGAATGAAAGATTATGAATGATAATCTGTTTTCCCTTAGCCCAAACAGCAGCACAAGACTCCCTCCCTATGCTTTGTACTGTTGTACTATTCTGTTTATGTTCATAAACTTGTACTTAAATATATTACTTGCTCCAACACAAGGGGGAGTTGGTCTTCCGACCTCTTATGGGGGTCAAAGCTGTTAGGTAATTAAAAATTCCACCTGTCCTAACAGCTCATAGGGGCAGGAATACCCCAGTTGTGCTTCTGTTTGGGCTAAGGGAAAACAGATTATCATTCATAATCTTTCATTCCTACAATTAAATGTACATATATGTAACATACAAAATATCCTTAAAGGCCCTTTCTAACTAACTTTTTTTCTGTCTATGTGCTATCCAGGAAAAAAATTGGACAGCAGACAAATCCACTATGGTCATTGAAGCCATTCACATAGCCCTTGTTTTATATGGGCAAAGAGGCACTAAGAAAAAAATTGTGGCATGCAATAATTTTTTTTTTCTTTTTTCTACTTGTCTCGGCAATTCAAGTCTATGCATCTATATTTCAAAGATACATTGCTTAGTGATGCTGAAAAACACAGAATACAGCGTCTGTTCTTTATATAGCAGATACAAAGCAGAATGACACACATAGTAAGATGAAGTCCACCCTAACTAGCATAGACAATGTCCTTTTGTTTTTATAATTCATTCAGGTTCAGAAATTCTGCCAGGTTAAAAAGCAGTTACATGCGTAACTTGCAGACTCTGTAGACCATAATGCCGAGTTTTCACCCAGTTTTTCCTTTGCAGGACTTTCTTCTCATGATTTTCAGCAGATTCTGCAGCAGAGTTTGCTATGGAGACTTCAACGCATTGGGGCAGATTGGCCATGTATATCACTGGAAACTTCCCATTGGGCTAACTGGGATATGGGCTACTAGGCCTGCAAGCACATTGGTTTCGTTCAGACTGCACAGGTCCTAACTAATACTGCCATTATATGATGAGGCCAAAGGAGATCACAAACATAATAAACAGCGATTCTCACTTTTTATGGGCTCCAATGCTGGTCTTATGGCCTCTTCTGGTCTTCAAGACGTCATGAATATCTGAGACCTCAGAGACCTGTGATTGGGTCTCAGCAGGCACATCGACACAAAATGATACCAGCATTACCCACGTGACATTATGCCCACTCTGACTTCATTCATGACTTGACATGAAGATGCTGGAAGATGGGCACCGTAGCCAGGAGAGATGAGTAACACTGTTTATTATGTTTAATCAACTCTGAAGAGACCACAGAGCATAATAATGGCTCAAGGATGGTGAACCCCCAAAATTTAGAGGTCGCAGGGGCCTCTATAAGGCAATATAGTGTGTGGAAGGGCTGCTATGTGACATTATAGTGTGTGGAGGGGCCATTCTGAGACATTGTACTATGTGGAGGGGCCACTATTGGGTATTATATTGTGTGGAGGGGCTGCTATGTGACATTAGAGTGTGTGGAGGGGCCATTCTGAGACATTGTACTATGTGGAGGGGCCACTATTGGGCATTATATTGTGTGGAGGTTTCATTGTGGGACATTGTATTGTGTGGAGGGGCCACGACAGGACATTTTACTGTGTGGAGGAGCCATTATGGGACATTTTACTATGTGCAGGGGTTACTGTGAGACATTATATTGTGTGGAGGCCACTATGGGAAATTATGTTATGTGAAGGGACTAATCTAGGACATTACTGTGTGCATCTAGACTGCCGTGACCACTTCTACCAGCTGTGACTTGTCTCTATATAGTTTTTATCTGTGGCTCCTTACTTTTACAGACAGCTAACCCGCATTGTCCTCACTTACACATAGCCCCCATCTTGCTACCCCCCAGTAATAAAATATATAATATAAAAATACCCTGGAAAATTAATAATAGCTCCTGGGTTTAGATTAACAATAGTTCCCGTGTGCCCCCTTAATTAATAATACTTTGTGGGCCCCTTAAATTAATAATACACCTTGTGCCTTTTAAATTAAAAGCGCAACTAAATTAATAATGCCCTCTAATTAATAATGTCCATGAGCCACCTACAATGAATATTGCCAAATTCCCCACTAGTTCGTCCCCCCAATGCTCCCTTATATTATGTCCCTGATTCCCCTGTGCACACATACTGCTCCCTCATGCCCCCCTTATATTAAAGGGAGGATGTGTAAAAGATAAAAAATGATTTATTTATTATGAAAGTATTTATCCTCATGTGCATCCTCCCTTCTGTTAGTGCGCTGGGCCAGCCATCTCTTCTGCTGCTCTGCATGTATACAAAGAGGCTACAGCAGTGATGTCACATCAACAGGATCTCTGCGGCCATTCACTGCTACCAGCTGTATACTGTGTGGACTGGCACTGGTCCAGCTGATATAACCAATGCAGCTGCTCTGTGTACAAATAGGAAATAGGAGGCTGACACAGGAGTGGGGGAGAGGATACAGGTAAGTATAAATACAGGGTTATCTTTACACTACCTACTGCCTGCATACATTGTTTTTTAAAGGGTCCCCCTTTAAGCCCTTCCCACTGGTGACATTATTCAATCTTAATTTTTTTACTCCCCATCTTTTATTTTTCCATTCACAGAGACAAATTGTTCTTCATAATTTATTATTTTGTATAATGTACAGGGAGGCTGAATTGGGTGGAATTGGAGAAAAAGTGCATTTGTGTGACTTTCTTACAAACTTCGTCTTTATGGCTTTCACTCTGCAACCATAATGACACGTCACCTGTACTCTATTTTCAGGTACAATTCTGGGGATAGCAAATTTATATACTTTTATTTACATTTTAACCCCTTAACAAAAATTTTTTTCTTAATCTCGCCATATTCTGACACCCATAACTTTTTTATTTTTCTGTGTACGGGGATGCATAGGGTGTCTTTTCTTGCAGTGCCATGTGTACTTTTTAGCTATACCATTTGGGGGATGTCTATTGCTTTGATCACTTTATACAAAAATTTTTATTAAAGGCAAAACAGTGAAAAAATGGCAGTTCATCTCTAGATTTGTAGACTGGGTGTTTTCAGACACAGGGATACCTAATATGTATATGTTTCCCAGTATAAAGTATTTGTATATATGTGTTCTAGGGAAAGGGGGGGTGATTTGAATTTTTAATATCTTTTATTATATATATATATATATATATATATATATATATATATATATATATATATATATACATATATATATATATATAGTAGGCATTTATTGACCCTCTGCATATGCATAGAGCAGCCTGCAATAGAAGGAAATGCCAGACATGCTTGAGACCCTTCAATAGGATCCCAGCTATTATGCCGAGACACCAGTTCAGGATCTTGCACAAAAAAAGCAGTGTTTTTGCAACGTGGGGCCTTAACCTAAGATGATACCTTAGGTAAACCATGTCCACGTTGCTGCCTTTTCATGATGCAGCAGCGACACTGCAGATACCTCTCTATAAAATTAGTATAGTATTCTCTCTGGACATAACGTTAGCTCGGGAAAATTGTGATGAACTGAAATACATTGTATTATATGATTATTTACCACTTGAAATAAAAAGAAAGTAATCTACCGTAAATGTAATTTATTTTACAGGAAGAAGATGTTATTAAATGTCTGCCTGCTATACTCTGGAAGTGTCCTTCATTGCCACAATCCAAATGGATCCATTTTCTGTACAAGTCAAACTGTACATAAAGTCTTCTATTAGATCATTGTTTTACATCATGAAGGTTGATGGGTTTATGGATACAAGGACTGGAAATGTTCAGGAGAACTTTATTCATAAAACATTGCTGGTCATCCTACATGAACAATGAAGCTTGAGCCTGAGAACCTGGACGCTTGAGACAAAGAACTGAGGATGGTGAAAACTTTTCAGGACATTCTGCATTTTTTTGTCATTTGAATTTTCTCTTGGATACAACAATTGCCAAATTTTACAGTAACAGAGACCGATTTATATTTTTTGTAAATTGTAATATCTTTATAATGAAGTAAGAATATATCACTATAGAAGAAAATACCATTTTGGAGTAATCTCACCATTTTGTCATAACTGGCTCTCTAAACCATATACATTCCGTACACATTAGATTAATGGTAACCAAACCCAGCCAACTCAATGAGATGGCCAACCATCAATCATGTATGGGGTGTCATGACATTTCCCTGATGTTGGGGGATGAAGGATCAGGCTGTCAGAATCCAGTATATATGCTGCCAGAGATGTGTGTCAATAGTTTACTCCTTACACATATACAGGCTGAGCGTACATGTGTATGGTCGGGGGGGGGGGGGAATCGTAAGAAATAGCTGTCTGCTGAACAAGTCTGCAGGTATCTGAAGTATACAGCCAATCTATTGTCTAAGTATATACTAGTAGATTGTATAGAGCTGTCCTGAAGATTTAATTTTAGATTATTTTAAAGTTTCAGTTTTTTTTATTAACATTGATAGAGTAAAGCTGGCCATACACATTACATTTATTAGACTGTCTTGTCTGAAATAAACTGTGGTTGGTTGGTTGTACGGCCAACTGTCCGTAACACATGAATAACCACGAACCTTCCAACAAGTTGGATTATCCGAAACACTTGGAGAATTAACAATTGAATGTATTTCAATGCTAATAAAGTACTGAAAACATTAAATGATGAACGCTTTGTGGCTGTGTTAGTAGTACAAACACATGCCCATAATACAAAAATTGCCCACTGGTCTGTCAGTCTAGCCCATACACAATAGATCACGGCAGACAGATGGCAGAAAAAATCTAACACAACAGATTTTGGCTCTAACTAACTTCAGTTGAGGGTTGGCTGTATGGGACAGTCTGCTGTACATTTATTTATGACCAAACAACAGCGGACAGTCTATAATCTGCCACTTCAGCAGTCTCAAATCTAATGTGTATTGTATCTAATGTGTAAGGTGTCTATTTGCACATGATGCCAGGTGGCTTAAAGGGGCTCTATCAGCAAAATTGTGCTGTATGAGCCCCACATATGCGTGAATAGCCTTTAAAAAGGCTATTCAGGCACCGCAAATGTTATTTTAAACTACCCCCCCTCCCCCGTTTTAAAATAAAACCATAAAAACATATTTGTAAATCATACCTATCGTGCACGGTGGGCGGTCCTCCACGGTGTGATGTCATCTTGCTGTCACGCCTTCCTCTTTTTTATTCTTCCAGCGATGCCCTCCTGTCCTCGCTCTTCCCCACCTTCATCTTCTTTTCTTCTGGAATGAAGAAGTTCGTGAGCGTACTGCGCATGCGCAGTACGCTCGCGTAGTTCTAAGGGGTACTTAGAACTACAACAAAAATGGCGCTGACGCCGACGATTTGAACACAACCCGCCGGACCAACAGAAGATCAAGGACAGGAGGACATCGCTGGAAGAAGAAAGAAGAGGAAGGTGTGACAGCAAGATGACGTCGAACCGTGGACAATAGGTATGATTTACAAATATGTTCACGCATATGTGGGGCTCTTACAGCATAATTTTGCTGATAGAGCCCCGTAAAAAAAACATCTTATTGTCTTGTTTATACTCCTATCCATGTGATTTGATAATCTTTTAGGGTATGTTCACACTGTGAAGTTAGATCACATTTTCTTGCGTTGATTACTTAAAAATTGTTTCAAAATGTAGCTGTGGTTTTGGTGCAGTTCCCCAAAGACGTGGTAATTATGGCGGATGAATGCGATTTGACCACATGACATAATTTAACATTGTGCTGTAATATGTATTCCAATCTAGAATGGAAATGATCACATTCACTGTTCAATTTATTATTCAAAATGTAATAAAAGTGCATAAAAAGACCTGTACAATTGTAGTGTAAAATGGCATAAAACAGTAGGGACTGATGGCTATAATAGTTCTATTTTCCTGTACATTTATTTGAAAATAGGAAGTCAGTCCTAGGAATAGTTTCCCCCTAAGAAATCGCATCTTAAGGACTCAGCGAATAGAATAAAGTGCTTTTCTGTGGATCCAACAGCAGGGGGTTCACTGTTTAACCAGATGCTTGCCAGTGTCTATGAAGTCATGTTCATCGGTCACATGGCACTGCTACAGCTCAGTCTCATTCAAAGGAACTTGGCTGAGCCGCAATATATATAAAGGTAGATATACTGTATGCCTAAACAGTTTTACATTCATCATTGTGCTCTATATATACAAATCTTGAAATCTTGAGTATTGAGCATGAGAACAATTTTTTGTTGTTGTCTTTCCTCTGAAAGTGGAAAGAGATAGAAGTCAGTAGACTGCAGATGCACCTCTATGGCAGCACTTTCATAGCACAATACTCAATGGAGCCATAATATTTCAGTAAGCCCTTGATAACTCTGGCAAAAGTGGAAGCTGCCAGCTCATAAACATGCCAAGACCCCCAAACACAGACACTCAAGCTCTTATTACAGGTCAGTTTATCATGACCATGTCTAAGAACTAAACTGCTATAAGAAATATAGTTACTGTCCCTGAGCCAGCGAACGTCTTCTGCTCACAGCCACCTCTTGCAGCTGCCATCTTAGGGTATGTTCACATGGCAGAAAAGGTTGCGGAAACCTTTTCCGCCATGTGAACACTCTGCGCCACTCACCACGACGGAATGACCATTGTCATTCTGTTGCAGCATCCCGCTGTCGCTGTTGTGTAGGCCCGAATGAATGGCCCTACACTGGAGCGTGTCTCAAGCCGCAGATCAGGGATATCAGGTCAATGGAAGACTTCACTTCCCAGCTCAGGCTCACAGATGAGTCTGGAACTACTGGCTCCTACACAGAGACTCAACAGAATACAAGTCATATATAGGATCTTAGGGTCCTGCACCCTGCGCTCCTGATTCCCCTGAGACCTGCCCTATTATTCTGGGTGCATAATATATGCTCAAGACAAGGACAAAGGTTTGTCTCTACCCAAATCACTAGCCAGACTATACATGGAATATTGTGTACAATTATGGGTACCTGTATATAAGAAAGACCTAGCTGAACTAGAGAGGTGTATAGGAGGGCAGCCAAGGTAATTATGGGAATAGGTGGATTACTGTACAAAGACCAGTTATCAAACTTGGAGTTGTTCAGCTTGGAATAAAGATGGTTAAGGGGTGGCCAGATTACAATGGACAAATAAATGAGTTAGGATTTCTTTAAAACTGGGCCAGTAACAGTGACAAAGGGGCATTATCTACGTGTAGAGGAAAGAGGTTCTAACATATTCATAGGCTGGGCTGCTTTACAGAAAGAAACTAGAAAACTCACTATTAGAGACTGTGGTGATGGCTGATAACTTGTACAAGTTCAATAGGAGACTGGATGACTTTGTTGAAAGTAAAAGTATCATGGGAGAAAAAAAATCATCAGAGGATAAAAGTAGTCCGCACAGCTTCAGAGGGCTTCTTTAAAAGCGGTTGCTTTTAATTTCACTATGTATGTTTTTTCTTGACTTTTTCTTTATTTTCTTCACTTTTTCGTATTTTTGTATGGAAAACTTTATCTTACAATATGGATCATTAAAAGTTGCATTTTAAAGAAGCCCTCTGAAGCTGTGCGGACTACCTTTATCCTCTGATGATTTTTTCTTCTACTTATGAAGCAAGTCTTGGGAGTCTGAAGGTTAGTAGTTGTGCACCCCTTGGGCTTTTACATTGCAAGAAATTGGTGAGCCACAACTTTTTCTATTTTTCTATATAAAAATATCATGGGTATCTGGATTCATGGGGATAGAATGTAGATCCAGGGACTTAGTCCAATTGTCATATCTGGAGTTGGGGAGGATTTTTTTCCTCTGATGGTGCAATTTGTATCCGCCTCATGGTTTTGATGGACTTGATTGACGTGTCTTTATCCAACCTTATATACTATGTATGTAATTACATATCTTTGTCTCAATGGGTCAGACTATACAGAGTTTTCTGGTCCTTTAGTTTTGGTTTGGGGCTGCACTTAAGGACTCACACTAACTTAAAGAGGACCTTTCACCGATTTGGGCACAGGCAGTTCTATATACTGCTGGAAAGCTGACAGTGTGCTGAGTTCAGTATTTGTAGAGGATTTTAAGAAAAATGAACCCTGTGGAAAGACCACCTTGAATTCTACAAATTCCTCTGTGTGAATATTTTCATAAGGTGTTGATTGGTCTCCCTTGCATGAGGGCACAGGCTTAATGGTTACAACGCAACACTTCTATACTGAGGTCCAATAACATGGTGGTTACACTTTTTGGCAGAGGCACAATTATTGGCCGATATACAGTACAATTACAACAGTTTTTTCTTAACACCACCAGGTAATTGGATCAGGGGCCCACTTCCCACAACAGTCTCTGACAAGGTTGTGTGCACTACTTAATCTCATAATTATGCTAGCTACTGCCACAAGGTGCATGAAGTGTCCTACTTACATATCTTTACGGTTTATTACAAGGTACATGTGCGGCCAAAATAGTATGCCTCCATGTCTGAGTCACTGTGATCCCAGATGTCAGTCTGCACTGCATTCCAATGGCTACCAGTGTACATAAATTCAACAACATGTATAACAATTGCATATATCACAACCATAATGTACAATAAAGTGCACATAAAGCAATTTTTTTATTTTTTGCAGTATAGCATTGGAGAGCACTGAACAAATGTAACATGAATTACCTTTTAAATATTGTGGGTACAGTTCCAAGACCATGGAAGAGAGCACTGGCAATCAGGGTTTAACACTTTTACATTTGCATCAGTATCAGAAAGGAATACCTAGTGTAACAAGCAACCTGTTCACACTGAAAAGGAGTCAATCACCTCCCCTAAGCACTATTCTTGCTGATCAAGTAGGATGGGTGATGACATAATTGTGGTAGGAGCATCTCTCGCTGTATGAGGTGATTAGTGTGCAGGGTCAGACTGTCCCACCGGGGAAATGGTGAATCCCCTGGAGGGCCCCGAGCCTTGACTATCAGTTCAGGGCCCCAGGCTGCCGGCAGCGCTGTAATGATTAAAGATGGCCAGCTGCCAGCAGTTTTCCAGGGCCCTATATATGTGGTATATGAATGTATATTAATGTATATCTGCTGTTATATATATGTGTGAGTATATATGAATGTATATCTATGAGTGTGTAGGTATATAGTATGTGCAATCCCATCCACACATTGCAGAAAAATACACAAAGTGGAAACGCTGCAATTTCCAAAACTGTTGCGATTTTGGAAATCGCAGCATGTTACTTATACCTACAGAATCACCTACAGTGAGTCTGTGAGAGCAGTGCTCCAGGGAGCTGAAGACTTCCTCCAGTGCACCAAATGCCTCATTTGCATAAGACTTCAAAATAATTTTTCTCCAAATCTATAATAAGTGAAAAAAGTATGTTGTTTATAACTGCAATGTGATCTGTAACACGGTGACGATAGATTCATTTGCATAGATTACCTTTAATAAAAGGGGTCAGCATTAGAGATGAGCGAGTAGTACTCGATCGAGTAGGTGTTCGATCGAATACTACGGTATTCGAAATACTCGTACTCGATCGAGTACTACTAGCTGTTCAAAGTTAAGATTCGATGCAGAACCAGCGTTGATTGGCAGAATGCTATACATGTTAACGCTGGTTCTTCTCTTACCTTTAGAAGTCTTCTCCCTGTGCAGCGTCCCGCGTCCTCTTCCGGCTCTGAATTCACTCTGCCAGGCATCGGGCCTGGGCAGAGCCAACTGCGCATGTCCTCTTGTAGTGCAGGCGTGCGCAGTCGGCTCTGCCCAGGCCCGATGCCTAGCAGAGTGAATTCAAGGCCGGAAGACGCCGCGGGGATGCTGCGCAGGGAGAAGAATCCAGCCCGACCCTCACTCATGGACTTGGTAAGTAGAATTTGATCGAATGTTGCGTACCCCTGAAAAGAGCATTTCCCCCCATAGACTATAATGGGGTTCGAAACCCGTTCGAACAGTCGAACAGTGTGCGGCTGTTCGAATCAGATTTCGAACCCCGAACATTTTAATGTTCGCTCATCTCTAGTCAGCATCATGGCTTGTTCATAATAATCATATGTAACTGATCTTACAATAGCACATAGCTGACAGCTAGGCAACAAACTGTTATACACACTTGTAACTTGAAGAACTTGTTTAAGAGCTCTCAAAGGAGAAGAGTATCAACTATCTTGACTAAGTCTATGTATATAGTTCCACCTTGCTTTGAGCCTTTAGAGACATACATAATAAAAATTTAGCTTGACCGCTTGACGTGCTTAAGGCCTGTCGACTGTACAGCAAAGTTTGACATATGTTTAAGAATGGCCCTATGACTCCTATCTCGGGCAACCCAGACTTCCCCGCAGCACATAGGGCTCTGTTAACATTTAAACGTCTTTGTCTCCTCCCTGGTTTATAACATGTTATTGGAGGAGCCTGCCGAGAAACTACCAGCTTACACGGGGGCTGTAATTTTCTATATTTATGAGCGTTGCAACCAAAACCGTATATTGATTTCAGTTTCAGGCCGGTTACAGATGACCGTGCTGCAACCGGCCTGCTGTGATTTTAAAGCACGGGGTGCACACGGGGGATACGAGGACGTCCCCACGTGCCACCCATGCACAGGCCTTGTTGCCACGGCTCCTTTCATTAAATGAATAGAAGCCATGGAAGCACAGGCTCCAAAATAGGACAGGAACAGGATCTGCCCTATCTAATGCGACCCAGACTGTCGGCCCGCACACGTGACCGTGAAAATCACAGTCGTGTGTATGGGTCCATAGAAAAGAATGGGTCAGTGTGCTATCCGTGAAATACATGAACAGCATACTTATCCACGCCATGGTCGTCTGCAACCGGTATAACTGTCAGCCCTTCTTGACCCATGTTTTTTGTGTGTGATAGTGCAACTGACACCTGAAAGCAGAAACTTAGGCCCTTTACAGATGACCATGGGCGAGATCAGTGTGCTATCCGTGTTTTTCCTGGGTAGCACACTGACCCTTTCATTTTTATGGGCACATGCACATGACCGTGATTTCCACTGATCAGTTTGTGGGCTGAGAGTCCGTGCCGCATAATATAGGTTCTGTTCTGTTCAGTGTTTACAGAATGGACTTGTCCATAGAAGCCTATGGGAGACTAAAACCCTAGGACGGCATACTGATGTACTCACTGTATCATCAGTGTGCTGTCTGTTTTCACATAATATTGGTACAAATTGGACAGGCACCCACTGGACCCCATTATAGCCTATAGGGTTTGCAGTTGACCACCATTTTTGCAGTCTGAAGGATCGTTCAGATTCCCCGGTGGATCAAAGGAGAGCACAGCGCAGGTGTGAATCCAGCCTCAGCTAATTTGCTTTAAATGGATTCTATCAATAAAAAAACCTGCCATCTCTTACCTTTATTTTGCAGGTCCACGCCACTGTTTTGAATTTTTATTTCTTTCTTCATTATACTATAATTATGCAATGCCATGCTAATTTTGTTATGATAATTGTTGCTAATTATATATTCCAATTATGTATGTTAATTATGCTAATTAATTCTAATTGTGCGTTGTTATCCATTCTATCTTCTGCCACAGATGCATCTCCTCCTCTCTTCTTACATAAGAACACCACAAATTGGCCGACAGAACAGCCAACTGCACATGTTCCATCGCCATTTTGTGGAGGTCTTGTGTAAGAAGAGGAGAAGACACGTCAGTAGCAGAAGACAGAGGTGATGCTGGAATTGATGACAACGCTGTGCTCTGAGCACAAAGGGAACGCCCCCAATACTTTCTGAGAACAATTAGCATAATGAAGAAAGTACAAAAATGCAAAAACGGCGGCGCAGGACCTGCAAAATAAAGGTAAGAGCGAATAGCCTTTCTAAATGCTATTCCTATGTGCTTTTAGTTTAAAAACTGTTTTTTTAATGATAGAATCCCATTAATTACGGTCTCTCTTTCTCAGTATTCCTGAATTTTCCAGGGACATACTTACTGGTTTTACTATACATCGGGCTGATGAGATCCAACCAGATCGAAACAGCTGTCCTCGATTGAGAGACTATACCTGGTATTAATCCCAGCGTCATTGCTAAACAAAGGCCTCTTGGAAGGTCGGGCATGAGGCTAAAGGGAGCAGCCATTATTGGGTTGTTTCACTGGAATCCTGTCTTAAGACGGGCTTGCACATTCCAGTGAGCGCCCTCTATTGGTTTGCAACAATGAGGCAGCAACTGTCTTCCTAATTACATCATGGAAGGCAGATTTGCATATTCTTCCCATAGTTCCTTGCAAAGTGGAGTGCTAAAGGCTTAACAAGTCTCCACACACCTATATGGTGGTCTCTCCCTAAGGAGTGACAATATCCCCCAAACCCTGTCTAAGCCTCTCACCTATACCAGGTTATAGTCCTCTCTACATCGGGCTGATGAGATCCAACCAGATCGAAACAGCTGTCCTCGATTGAGAGACTATACCTGGTATTAATCCCAGCGTCATTGCTAAACAAAGGCCTCTTGGAAGGTCGGGCATGAGGCTAAAGGGAGCAGCCATTATTGGGTTGTTTCACTGGAATCCTGTCTTAAGACGGGCTTGCACATTCCAGTGAGCGCCCTCTATTGGTTTGCAACAATGAGGCAGCAACTGTCTTCCTAATTACATCATGGAAGGCAGATTTGCATATTCTTCCCATAGTTCCTTGCAAAGTGGAGTGCTAAAGGCTTAACAAGTCTCCACACACCTATATGGTGGTCTCTCCCTAAGGAGTGACAATATCCCCCAAACCCTGTCTAAGCCTCTCACCTATACCAGGTTATAGTCCTCTCTACATCGGGCTGATGAGATCCAACCAGATCGAAACAGCTGTCCTCGATTGAGAGACTATACCTGGTATTAATCCCAGCGTCATTGCTAAACAAAGGCCTCTTGGAAGGTCGGGCATGAGGCTAAAGGGAGCAGCCATTATTGGGTTGTTTCACTGGAATCCTGTCTTAAGACGGGCTTGCACATTCCAGTGAGCGCCCTCTATTGGTTTGCAACAATGAGGCAGCAACTGTCTTCCTAATTACATCATGGAAGGCAGATTTGCATATTCTTCCCATGGTTTTACTATATTAATACGATTTCTAAGAAAAGATAATGTCATCAGTTCTTACAACAGACATCCTGCAGCTTCATATGAACTGGACATCTAGCTATGGTATAGTCATTATTCCTTTCAGGATCACTGTGTTAAGCTCTGATAAGTACAATTTCATCTTTTGGATGATATACGATATATAAGTGCTTTTTATAGCTTATCTCTAAATCAGGAGAAGCAGAGATTTCTTTTTTTCTTTTACTATTGGAGCTGATTTCTACACCTAATTTAGAGAAAATGGTCAGAGAAGAAAATAAAATTCTGTAGTTATTAATTGCCTCAACCCGATGGAGGAGACCGGAGGATGGGAGTAGTAGTGCCACCTGTAAGGCAGAGCACACTCCACATACACCAAAATCCCACTCCAGGGCCGGACACTGTCGAGGGGGGCCCTGTGGCACCACCGAATGGCGGTGGTAGTAGTAGTATCTCCTCTGGAGCACTTCAAGCCGGTGTGATTGTGTTCAGAAGGGCCCTGATAGTGATGCAGGCACGACTAAGGAGTTCAGATTGCAGAGTAAACCAGAGAACTCTTTATTAACTGGAACAACAGATTCACCAGCAACTTGAAGATGTGGGTAATAGTTACAGTTCAGTTCCAATGCCTTGGTCATAGGAGGCTGGCCAGGGAAGTCCCAGACTCTGCAGTAATAATCTTCCACTCCTCCTCCTCTCGTACTACTCCCAGTGTAAGTAGATAGGGGTTGTAGCAGGGCAGCAAGACCTGACAGGGATCTGGATACCTGGAAACTAGGCCCGAATGAGTTACTCCTGTCAGGGTCCTCCGTTGCACCTAGTGGCACGTCTGGCAGATGTCTCTCGGAGACACATCAAATAATCTCCCTGTTTTAGGGGCTGTCTCTGGATGAGCCTGGGGCAAGAAATCCTCCTAGAGTTTAAGGCCAGTTGCAGATGACTGTGCTGCAACCGGCTTGCCATGAATTTAAAGCATGGGCTGCACACGGGGGACACGGGGATATCTCCTGTGTGCCACCTGTGTACAAGCCATGCTTCCATGGCTCCTTTCGTTAACTGAATAGGAGCCACGAAAGCACAGGCCACAAAATAGGACAGAAATAGAACCTGTCCTATCTGATGTGGCCCGGACCATCGGCCTGCACACTAGACCATGAAAATCATGGTCATTTGCACGGGCCCATAGAAAAGCATGCTATCTGTGAAATACATGGACAGCACACTGACCCATACCATGGTCATCTGCAAGAAGTCTAAGGCCTGCTTTCCACAGGCATATTCAGTCCATGAAACTTTGTATGTCGTATTGCCCTGATTGATTGAATCTGATCTCACAATAGTCCATGCCTCATCACGGGACCCCCCCTTCTGAAAGTGTCATTACAGAGCAGGACAGTAGTGTCTGTGGCGTGGTGGTGACTTTCCGCATCATAGACAACTAAGATAGTGTGAGACGGCAACCCCAGACAGTGTTCTGATTGGGAACTACAGATGACATGACGCCTATATTTCATGGACAGAGTACTCCAGACTGAAGAAGGTCTTCATTTTATACTCAAACTCAGTACATGGATAACAATCACCTAGGTACAGAAATGTTTGTAGGGGAGGCACAATTGGGGCGGATTAGAATATTGTCATTTTAAGATTAAGTACATTGTATACATTAAGTACAAGAATGCATTCTGCAGACGTGATGCCGATGACAATTGCAGACAGCGCTCCATCCTGCTTATTAGTAGACAGTGTGCTGTCTGTCACATCCATGGAAAACCAATCACCTTATTTTTATAAGGTTTTCCGTACTTTTCAATGTCTATGGATCCATGTAAAAGTGATGATATACGGATGCCATACTGGCCCACTTAGGGACCTTTGTCAAGTGCTAATAAATCAAGCTCCATCTTTATTGCTACATCCTGATGGATTTTCCTTTGTTGCTATCTATGTAATTAGATCTATAACTACATATATGTTTCAGTGCAGTTCATATTCACTGTATATTATTTTGGTTTTTAATGAAAGATGTGGCAGGAGTTAAAGATAAAAAAAAAACATTATTAACATAATTATTCATAGAATATAATATTAATTCCTAATGTATTTGAGTGTGAGGGTTGCCATCTTTACTAGCGTTTGTATAGGTGTCTGCATGACACATATACAGATGTTATACGGCAGTGCATATACAGTGCATAGGAGAGAGCTAGCTTTTTGGTATTTTGCTATGGGGAGACTTTTTTCCCTCTGACAGGTAGCAGAGTTATATGATGGAGAATTCTTTTTTCCCCTCATGTATAGTCATGTATGTGTAACCCCTGTGTGCAGTTCAAGGCAACGAGGGGTTAACAGTTTGCAAACATTGTGCATGCAGCATGAAAGCAATTGTGATTGTTTATCAAATCCTTGGAGGATGGGAGGGGCTGCTTGGCAGGGGAGACCATGTGCTCAGGCAGTCTGCAGGAGAGAGGGATCACAGGTGGATGCAAGAGTAAGATCTCCTGAGCTCCCAGAGGCTGAAAGCAAATGGAAAGAGGATTTAATTCCTTCAGAGAAAAGGTTACCAACTCTACAGGACGATTTGCCGAATAGACAGGGTATCCATACCCTCCCCAACCGACGGAGGCGCCTCCCTGCTACACCGCAACGTTCTTCCAGACTTAACCCTTTGGCAGCCTGTTGGACAGGACAGCGTTAATTCCTCTGGAACTGTAAGTGTACCTACCACCAGCATTCTTATTTAGACTGCATCCTATGATCCAGGAGTAAATGTTCTTGGCTAGTATAACTTTTTAAGCTGGAGCACTGCAGAAGGAGTAAAAGAGACTTGATGCATCCAGGCACCTGCTGTGCTGCCATGTTCTATTGTAAGGGATAGAGCCTGCTGCTGCTGATAGATGATTGTAGCCAGTACCAAATCTTTTGGACTAAGGAATATTACCCTGCCAGAAATTAAAGGAGCATTGTTCATTTTTGACATATTTCATGTGCACCAACGAAAGAAGATTCTTTCCAGAACCGCGGCAACAGGCCTTGTATTAAGACTGAGCTTTGTGATTGTTATACATGAGTCCCCCTTTGACAACAATAACAAAGGATTAAGTCCCGCCCTTCCTATTTCCGGTCGAAGATCTCTTTCCGGTTTTGAGAGTTTGCCATGTCTAGCAGGGGTATAGGCATACTGTTTCGTGGTTACGACGAGCCTGCTGCAGAACCTCATTTGCTAAATGCTATACAGTATATATATTCATTTGCCGAATGCTATATATATGTATAGCATTCGGCAAATGAACACTGATTCTGCAGCAGGCACGTCCTTGCTACAGGCAGGCAAGAGTTTTTCTCATTGGAATGAATAGTCCGATGTTAGACTCCGCCTCCTCAGACGAGCCTCTGGCAGAACCAGCGTTGATTGGCCAAATCACTGGCAACTGGCCAATCAACGCTGGTCTATTCATTTCAATGAGAAAAAGTCAACTGGTAACAGCATACTTACCTGCTCGTAGCAAGGACGAGCCTGCTACACAATCAGCCTTCATTTGCCGAATGCTATACACTGTATAGCATTCAGAAAATGAGGTTCTGCAGCAGGCTCGTCGTAACCCGAGGACCATACCCTGAAGTACATACCCAGCCCTGGTTAATTCACTAAGGAACAGGAAGTCTTCTTGCCGCCCTTCCATTGCGCATGTGCCAACCGGAAGTTCGCAGGGGGACTCATGTATACATTGTACTAGGGCTTTGCCATATAGACCTGCCATTTTCTAGATAGGTTTATCGTTTAAAGTATTATACCTTACTGATGCTGTGAATGTTATTGCATATTGTACTTCACCATTACTTTATTAAGTTCCATATAAAGGTTTCTTTGTTTATACCACAATCCTCTCTGGCGTGTTGGTGTTGGCGGGGCTTTCCCTTGTCAAGCCCCGGACAGAGATCTGAAGAAAGGTACTGTCAACCCGGAAGCACCAGAATATCACCGACAAGGGTGGAGGCACTGCGCTAAGCAAGATAGAACGGCAACTAATACTTATCCGAACGCCCCGCTACCCGGGGGTGTGGCCAAAGGGGGTGTTACATATGGTTTTCAGTTGTGTCTTTCTTTTACTCTGTCAAGGAGAGACATTTTCCTTCTGGCAGATTACTTTTAGCATTAGTGGGATTTTTTTTCTCCATCATGTATTATATATGACAGGTAGTTGACGGTCACTCACAAAATGGTGCTGCACAGTGGTAGGTAATTGATAGATATTCCTTCCCCCCTTGCACAGAGCCGCCAGAATATAGGCAGGGTGTGTCACTTGTACCTTCCACATTTACAGCTGCAGAGACTCAGGATATTTACCTGGCTCACCTTGCTGATATTATGGGATGTGCTCCCTCTGGTGGCCAAAATAGGAAAATATTAAAAAATTATTATTTAATATTTCAATCCTTGTGAAAAAAATTTTAAAGATACCAAAAACTTTTTAAAAATATAACAAAGTAATCAAATTAAAAACAAATAAGTTATTCAGCGACACATTGCCTTTAATTAATATTTATTTCACCAAATAAATGTACAAGTAATGTGAACATCCGATGATAGTAGCATACCACATAACGCAAACTTTTGTTCCTATAAAGTTTGCTACATCTGCATGCTGCAATTTCTGAAAGATGACAAGGGGCTTGCTTTACTGGAGTTGCACAGGAGCAATTTACTGTCTGCATTCAAATCAAGCATTTGTTGTTGCTTCAAGACAGACTTCATCCTGCTAGTCAACCTTGGTTTTCCTGTGCATCTTCCTCAATTAAAAGGGTTGCCCAGAATAATTGGAAATCCCTACACTAATCTAATCACCCTCCCCCCTCCTACATTCCAAATAATATAATTAATCAAAAATGTATAGTTACACCAATATGTCCGCACCAGGGATATTTTCTGATTATTCTGTGTCGATCCGTTTTCCCATTTCTGGAAATGCTTGCAGAATCAGTAAAGAAGGAGGAGCCATATCACGAGAAGAAGTGTGGAGGGTAAGTACTCTATATAATATGGGTCGGGGGTTGGGCTGAGTAGGAAAGGGCGGGATAAGTACCTCGTAAACCTCGGGATAGGTACCAGGGAGGGGGTGTATGGGAGGGAGAAAGGAAGGAGGGGGAGTGAGGTGAGAGGGATTAGTGAGGAAGATACATAGCAGGAAGCTGAACCAAGTAAACAAATGCAGATGCTCCCAGAGACACCCAAAAATCACTAAAAACACAGCTAAAGGTATATGGGTGCATTTATTAACCCATAAATAGCACTAACAGACTTTTTTGAAATACATTTTTTGCCCGGAAAACCCATTTAAGCTTTATTACAAACTCTGCTCTGCTACATCAACTTTGTTGTTTTCTTAGCATGTGTCTGTGGTTTCTCTGGCTTATGTCAAAACTGCTGCATCTACAGGTGAGTGCTATACGATACACTGGTGTTTTGCATCATAACAGTATAATCAGACCAGACAAACCTACAACACCTGTCAAATGTGATACGCCAAGACACATATCGGCAGCTAGTTATTGTATTATTGCAATAAGCAGCTGCTAATACTTTTTATTCACCTGTACACGCTCCTGTCCTGGCCGCTCTCCCTTCCTTCTCTAGACAGCGCTACACTTACACCATGGTGCTGAAGAACTTTAGTGTCGGCTATATCGCACCCTGAGTGCAGCAGAAGAGGGTGGTAAGGACTAAAGCGTGGACAGGTGAGTAAAACTTATTAGCCGCTACTCTGTGTGGAAGAATAAAAGGGGGTTATATACTGCGGGGGGCTTTAAAAAATGGGTTATATACTGTGTAGAAGGTATAAAAGGGCGGCCCCCATCTAGCATTACGTGCTCCAGAGTGGCCCCCACACACTATTACATACTCCAGAGTTGCCCCTACACAGTATTATATGCTCCACAGTGGCTGCAGTGGAAGAGCTGCAGAGTGGATGCTGAGTCCAGGACAGGTGAGTTTAAGTACTTTTTTTTTTAATTTTTAATCACCTCCCCTGGGCTGGCATCTATTGGAAAGGGGCCTAGCGAGGCCCCTCTTCTTTAGCAGTATGTATAGTTGTCAGGGAACCAGTTTTTTCACAACCACTATCATGGTGGCCGGGGCCCCAACCATTTCCAGCTGCCAGGAGCCCTGTACCCTGCGCCACTGCCGAGTAGGTCCCCTCAGGAGCTTGGTGCCCTGGCACATGCCTGGGTAAGACGGGTGCTCATGTCGGCCCTGGGAACAGATGTTGCATCAACATGGCATTAGAGCAGTGACTGACAACAAAATAATTTAAAGAGAAATGAGACTGAAAAAGAGTCACAATGCAAAATGACAGCACTTTTATTATGGCTGCATAGAGCATAGGAATAAATAAGAGGCAAGCCTAAGAGCTCTCAATAGTCTCCTGGCTGTCATCCTATTAATATTATAAAGGTGAAAGTTTGTGAGTTTGGATGTTTGTGGGTTTGTGAGTTTGGATGTTTGTTCCTCAATCACAGCCAAACAGCTGAATGGATTTTGGGGAAATTTCGCACACACACACACACACATATTTGCCAGGAAAAGGTAGTAGGCTACTTTAAATGTGGGTCACTCACCCCAAATCGCCACCATGACCCTCCAAACAATCCTCCGGCTCGGCTGCAGCAGCTGGCATTCCGCCAGCGCTGGTCTGTGCACGCACCTCCTATTGGTGCATGACAGGCTTTGGGCAGGCTCTGGCGCCAGGGCTGCGGCACCATAGGTTGGGGGCTGAAGGTGGGCATGCCGATTCAGCAGGGAAACACCGAGGAAGATGGCGGCAGCCCACATGGTCCCGGCGCCGCAGCTATCCCAGCCCACCTACACAGCTCGCGGATGGAGGAGACTGCTGCAGCTGACATACCACAGGTAAGTGCAGCGGGTACAGGGGGTTGGGGAGGGGGTGCCCCGGGGAGAAGGGGGGGGCCATGTCCCTACGTCAGGGTCCCCAGGGATCAACCACATACCCCAGCTTCATGTCCCCCCCCCTTCATCGGCCCCAGTGTAGTTGGACTCACCTTGCTCACCACGCTCGCTCGCTGCACATAGGTGTCGGGCGGCTGGCTGCGTATGGCAGGTACACTGCAATACAGGCGCCGGTATTCGGCAATGCACCGTATAATACCGGCGCTTGTATTGCAGTCTACCTGCCTAGAGCAACGGGGGGAGCGTGGCAAGGTGAGTCCACCTACACTGGGGCCAATGTGAGAGGGGGGCATGCAGCTGGGGGCAGAGATGGGGGGACAAGAAACTGGGGGCAGATGAAGAGGGGACAAGAAACTGGTGGCAGATGAAGGAGGAGACAAGACACTGGGGCAGAGATGGGGGGGACAAGAAACTGGGGCCAGAAATGGGGGGACAATAAACTGCGGGCAGAGATGGGGGGACAACAAACTGGGGGCAGAGATGGGGGGGCCGAGAAACTGGGGGCAGATGAAGGGGGGGACAAGAAACTGGGGGCAGAGATGGGGGTCAAGCAACTAGAGGCAGAGATGGGGGACAACAAACTGGGGGCAGAGATGGGGGGGACAACAAACTGGGGGCCAATGAAAGGGTAAACAAGAAACTGGGGGCAGAGATAGGAGGACAAGAAACAGGTCAAATGAAGGGAGGGACAAGAAACTGGGGGCAGAGATAGGGGGACAAGAAACTGGAGGCAGAGATGGGGGGACAAGAAACTGGGAACAGAGATGGGGGACAAGAAACTGGGGGCAGATGAAAGGGGGACAAGAAACTGGTGGCAGATGAAGGGGGGGACAGAAATGGGGGGAAACTGGGGGCAGAGATGGGGGGACAAGAAACTGGGGGCAGACATAATTGAACAATAAATTTTAGGCTTTTCAGTGCCACCGCCAACCCGCAGACGAAGTCGTAGGTAACTGCTAGTAATACCATATTTCCAAGTGAGGTTCTCACTACCAGGGTCAGCGACCCATGGAAAAATGGCATCTTGGTCAGCTTTCATGGAGGTTCTGTGATCAGTGCGGGCACTGCCAATGGTTTTCTGGCAGATGTCAGTAAAGTGTTACATTTTGCCTGATAAAGGGTTTACTACAAACCTAGCATTGGCAGACCTGAGAGTCTTTCAAAGGTTCTGGACTGCATTGGCAAATGAACATCTCATATAGCTCCCTCAATTTTGCCACGAGGGAGTGGTTCAGTTACCAGAACCAATGGAACCCCTCTCTCCATGGAAAGAAGGTGATTCTCATAACACAGCACAGCAGTGGTAAAAACTGAGCTGCTGAAAACAGGAAGTTTGTCTGTTGTGAATGCGCTAAAGATGAGAGTGAAAACTACAATAATTAAATCATTTTGTATATAGATTCAAAATTTCAAAAAAATCTTCAAACATTTCCCGAAAACTATGTTCTATCCAACAAAAGTGGTTTAAGTGGTGTAGATAAATTCATTTTTGATGGCCTCCTGGATTTTGCTGGCCATGCATCATTTGTGGGAGAGGTAGTCCCTCTGTATTACCCTGACCCTCTTCCTAGTTAAAGGGTTATTCCCATGTATATAATCATATCTATATTTGTAGATAATTAAAAGTTAAAGATTTTTTCAAATATAAGTAATTAAAAAAAATCTGCAAAGTTTTAAAGATTTTCTCTAACTTTCTTAGTGGTGACAGTCTGTTATCTTGATCGGTTGACAATGGTTACGACCACTAATGCAGAAACTTTCTATGGTCTGGGACTTGTCAGGAACCCAGCTACGATTTTCTTTTTGTATCTGGGTTATCATGCAGGGACACTACATGTATTAGAAGATATCCCGGCCACAATAAGGACATCATGGCTGATTTTCTGACCTTAGAAATTTCCTGCATTCATGGTCGTATCCACTGACAACTGATCAAGATAACAGACTGTGACCACAAGATATATAGAGAAAATCTTTAAAACTCTGCAAAATGTTTTATTACTTATATTTGCAAAAATGTTTTACTTTTAATTATCAACAAATTTAAAAATAACTATGTATATGGGATACCCCTTTAAGTATAGAAGTAGTTTTATGCTGTTGGGTGGGAGAGCTCAGTATCTCATATAAAAAGGAGAGCGAATACAGAGTGATTCCTATGGACTCACAGATCTGTTCAAAGCATGCTTTGGCACATGTCCATGGTCGGACAAGGGAGGCACATTAGAATATGTCACAAATGGGACATTTGCCAACTAGTGAGAGCCAAGAGTTGAGACATAGGATTACTAAACATTGATAAGGTGTAAATTTATCACATATCATGCTTCCATTAATCCCACACATATTGAATGGAGTGGCAGATTGCAACCTTTCTAACAACTAGACTTTTCACCAACTCCACCAATTCTAGTTCCCAGTATCTGTTACTAGGTCACACTCCACTGATTCCAGCATAGTTGGAACTTTTTTTCTAACCTTCCCCATTCCTGAGCAACAAGTACAGTTAGTTTGGTGCCTGATTTGCTATTTAAGCTCTGTAATGTCAGAAGAGCAGTGTCAGGCAGGGGTGTGATTCAGAGCTCCAATCAGAGGCAGCCAGAGTCAGAGCTCAGAATCACACCCCTTGCCTGCCCCTGTCTGACACCGTCCTCCTGACAGTATAGAGCCTAAATAGCATATCAGGCACCAAACTAACAGCAGTGCTTGCTCAGGAACGGAGGGGGATGGAGAAAAAGATCCAAATGTGAGTTGGACTTGTTAAGAGTTGGTGAAATCTCCTCTTTAACTATACTGTGGATAGATAGCATTTAGGTCACAACGCCTCTTTAGTGGTGAATCAGGCATTAATAACCTGAATAACAACAGGGATGCAAGGAAGCATGTTAGCCACTGTGATACATCTGGTACGTTTTTAGATCGATGTAAATCTTATTATACAGGATTAGTAAATCTGCTCCATTGTTTGTTGTAAATCATCAGTTATGGTGAGCCTTGATGAGTCACAACATGATTCAGTACAAAAGCACGTAGGGGTAGTCGTGGAGCTTGGAGCAAAACACTCAGTTTTTAATGTAAAATCTAGAAAGCTCATTTCTTCCTTGTGTAATTAGACTTTCCTTATCAGTCATTCTCCTGTTCTATTGAGAGAGGTGGGAAAGGCTGAATGTATGATTGGATTCAGATTACTGTATATTTCCATGTTAACAGAATAAATTAAAGTATAATTGTCATCTCACTTTTTTTACCGTATTTTGTGAACATTTGTGTAATACACTTTATTATCCTGTATTTAAGATTTCATTGCTGCTGAATGCACTGTGTGAATGAAAGCCTGGAGCTATTCATTAATGCAGCAGTTTTTGTTTGTGACATCTGGATAAAATATTCGGATGTGTGCTTATGCTGCCTTTACAAGATCTAAACCAGATAATAAAACGTCTTATAGTATCAGTAAAGGAATGTGGTCTGTAGGAGAACTTTACTCCATGTAGCTGTGGTAGTGTCAGACATAAAAGGAATATTCAGTCTAAGGTCTCGGCTACATGGAAGTATTGAGTCTCTGGATGGACTTCAATATGAAAGTGACATTGGATAATTACATAGCTACATAGCATGGTTGGAAAAAGACATGTCTTCAAGTTCAACCAAGGGATGGGAAATGTAATGACAGTATATTTCCATAACCATCAATTCTATTTTGCTCTAAAAAGGCATCTGATCCTTTTTTGTAGCTGTCAGTTGTGAACAGATCCTGAGGTAGGCTATTCCAGATTCCACTCCTTGTTGGCTCCTGAGAGTAAACCTTTTTTTCTCCAGGAGAGATTGCCCCCCATTTCTTGTATGGGCCATATATATATATATATATATATATATATATATATATATATATATATATATATATATATACCCTGTTTCCCCGAAAATAATAAGACAGTTTCTTATATTAAATTATCTAACGAAATATATGACCTTTCTTATTTTCGGGGGATGTCTTATGCAGCGGCTGGAGCGGGGAACACTCGGCAGTCATGCTGATGCTTCCTTAGCGGAGCGCCGGTATGACTGCCGGTTGTATGTGATCCAGAAGGTGAAGGGGGAGGGGGGGGTGTGTCTTATTTTCGGGGAAACAGGGTGTATATATATATATATATATATATATATTTATTTATTTTCCCTGTCATTATGTCTTTGTAGAATAGAAGGAATCCACACAAACACGGGGAGAACATACAAACTCCTTGCAGTTGTTGTTCCTGGCGGTATTCAAAACCAGGACTCCAGCGCTGCAAGGCTGCAGTACTAACCACTGAGCCACTGTGTTATACAGGTTTATCATATCTCCCATTAAACTCCTCTTCTCCAGACTAAACAGACTTTAACTCCTTTAGGCCGGGGCCCCACGGACTGGAAATGCCGCGATTTGCCCACCGGCGGCTTTCCCGTAGATGCAATGTTAAGAGAAAGTCCGCAGAGGAAAACTCTGTGAACTTTCTCTTAAAAGCGCTACGGAAAGAACCGCAATGCATTCACGCAGCGGTTCTTCCTGCAGCGCTTTAGTGCTGCGAATACGGCCCGTGGGGCCTTAGCATTAGTCTCTTATCCATAACTGAATTTCGTTATTTCATTTAGCTGATTATATTTCCATTTTACAGACTGTAGTAAGCGCTTTGTAATTCTCAATGGCTACAGCTGACGCTTTTGATTTATACTTTTTAAATGTTTTTTTTTAATTGTTTATTGCTCTTTTAGGTTAAGACCCCATGTAGCGGGCCACAGTGGAAAAACCCTGTGAGAAAAACCGAGGTGGATTTTCCCCACATCACTTTCTGCTTCAATTATACCTATAAGGAAATTGCAGGTTTTAGGGAGCCCTCACACGGAGTAAACGCTCCGCTCATTCTGAACGTGAACTTGTTCAGAGTGAGCGGTGTTAAAATAGATCCCATTGATTTCTATGGGTGCCGGCATATGCGCGCTCCCCATTGAAATCAATGGGAGGCTTTTTTACCTATTGCTTTCAATGTGATACACGCGTATCACATTGTGTGAAGGCTCCCTTAGAAATCACAGCATTTCTGCTGCACATATTTTTCTGCATTGTGTGGATGAAATTACTTTGCAGGGACTGTAAAATGCAGTGGTTAATTTAAGACGTTTATACTTGTTCCCTATGCTTATACATTTTGCTGTATACTTGCTGAATGTAGATTTTAGGGCTAGTTCACACGAGGCTAGTGACCGTGTATTTTGGTCCTGATTTTGACGTGGGAAGCTCCATCAGAATAGGACCAAAATGCGCCTGCTGCGACTTCCCACTCTGGAGTAGGCCCAAATGAATGGGCCTAGTCTGGAGGGTGCTATCGCAAGGCGGACGCCATGGCTGCATCAGCCGCAGAATCCGCCTGAAGAAAGGGTAGCTCACGGAAAAAGGACGCTAGCGGTCTACATAGACCTCTATTGTGAGGGAGTGGATTTTGAGGTGAATTCGGCGTCAAAATCCGCCCCTCTTGCCCCGTGTGAACGAGCCCTAAATGTTTCCCACTTAATCTCTGTATCTGACAATAGCTGCTCCCGGTCTATATCCTGAAGTGCAGCTCTTAAAGGGGTTGGCCACTTTCAGACCATTATTGAGAGACAAATGTTATTGCTTGTATAATAAAAGGTTGTACAGTTTTCCAATATACTTTCTGTATCAATTCCTTGTCATCCATTCTGATTACTTCTACTCGATGAAATTCTGACCATGGTCATGTGATGAGTACACAGGTGCCGCTCGTTATAGTCACAGCACAGTAATCAGTCATCTGTCTGGTAACGAGCTGTGCACCTGTGTGTCCATCACATGACCATGGACTGTAAATCACATTACTATGGTCAGAATTTCATCCACTAGATCAGTGGTTCTTAACCTTGTTTGAGGTACCGAACCCACCAGTTTCATATGCACATTCACCGAACCCTTCTTTAGTGATAAATCAAATATGACATAGGTATATGTTTTTTTACTGGTACACAAAATGAACCGTGCATAGGGCCTAGGGTTTGATCAAACCCTGGTTAAAAACCACTGCACTAGAAGTTATTAATTATTAATAAAAATGTTATTACATTTGTCTCACAATATTGGTCTGAAAGTGGCCAACTTCTTTAACCTGGGAAAATCAGCCTTTTAATACATAAATTCCAACTGATTGAATTTTTTAGGCAACACTGTAAACAATTATTTACCAAAAAAGGTGTAAGACTAAGGCCCCACGGGACGTCCCGCAGCTAAAAAGTACTGCGGGAAAAACTGCGGCGGTAACGCATTGCGGTTCTTCCCGCAGCGCTTTAAACTGAGAGTTTTCCTCGGCAGACTTTCAGTTACAATTATACCTATGGGGAAACCACCAGTGTTTCGGTAGGTATAATTTCATGCTGCGATTTCCAAAACTGCGCCAGTTTCGGAAATTGAAGTGTGTCCGCACACTGGTTTTTACCGCAAACTGGGCATGGGATTCACCAGAATGCCATCCACTTTGCCTGTATTGTAAAACGCCATGATTTTTCCCACGGTGTTTCCACCGGAGCAAATCATAGCATTTCTGTCCCATGGGGCCCCAGCCTCAAACAGATATAAACTATATTCACCACTAAGTTCTGTTAGTTTCATGGTAAAATAGTTACACAACTACAACAGCACCTTTTTCTTCATACTGGAGGGAAACAAACAAGTAAAGGGAAAATAAACTCAGAAGACAAAGTTATACAATGCTTTATTCTTCAAAGAACAGGATAGCTTATCAAATGTCCACGTTCCACAGAAATACTGGAACCGTGGTCTAAAACATAATACTCAATATAAGTGCAAACACTTTGCAATAGCTTATATATTGTACATGAAGTATAATGCAACTTTGGCAGTATTGCTTGAGCTGAACCATTTAACACTTTTATCTTCAATGTAAAAAACAAACATGCTTATTCTTCCATACCAGGGTACACAATAGTATTAGTATATGATTTGTGAATAGAACTTATAGAGCATTGAGCTCCTGAATGGCTGGACCGCTACCGCACTGACATGTATCTTTAGGATAGGTCATTATCAGACTGGTGGGCATGTAATACTTGGTACCTCCACACATTAGCTGTCATGGCTGCCAACTCTGCACAGTGTATGTAGTCAGTTCCATAAACTGTTTAGTGGTTGTGTGGCACAAGAGCAGCTGCGCTCTAATTCATTTAAAGGGAAGGTAAGCGGCAGTACCGCAACATGGCTACTACACATTGTACAAACTGTTTACCTCTGACCTTGACAGCTATAGCAGCTTATCGGTGGAGGTCAGAGACCTGGCACCCTTACCTATCTGATACAGATTACCTGTCCTTTGGACACAAAGAATTTAGCTTGTTGAAATTCAACATGCTTGAGCTTTCTTTCCCCCACATCAGCTGAAATCTAAAGACAGGATATAGAGATGCTTTGTCTCATTTGTATGGGAACCTTACAAGCTATGCCCACACTATCACTAAGCTCCGTTCTGTCAGATTTCTGTCTGAAGAATAGGACAGTCTGTTGTGCTATAATAAGATCTGTTACAAGTATCTGTTCCTGTAATGACAAAAGCCGTTTGAACCTAAGAGAAAGGGACTTTCTGCTTATCCTAAGAAAGTGAAATCGAAGTAAGATGTCAAAGGATGAAGGATATTTGAGAAAATGAAGCTTTCATTTCTGGTTAAGCATTTACATTAGGTTTGAAGAGAAACACTGAATGCTTTTTTTTATTGCTGATTTTGCTTCGGTTTCTTTGAGCAAAAGCTAGGAGAGGAATAAAAAGCTATGGGAAATATAAAGGAATGGATTTTCTGTCTTCCTCCTGAAGCCCCACACCTTGGCTTTGGCTCAAAAAACCACAGTAAGATTTGCAACAACAAAAATTCAATACGTCTCCACATATTCTGGAAAACATACCTTTTTATTGCAGATTTTGCTGCATTTCTTGAGCCAAAGCAAAGAGAATAGGAAATATCAAGGAAGCTCCCCCTTTTGTTAAATCCATTCTTGGCATTGGCTTAAAAAACCGCAGCAACATTTGCAGCAAAATACCGCAGAATTTCAACAATGTGCGGCTGAAGCCTAAGGGTCCAGTCACACGGAGGAAAATGGCGCTTTATTTGGCGCTGAATTTTACACACTGAAAAAAAAGCCTCCGAGTGGAAAAAAAGAAGCTAGCAGAACCAATTGAAATCAATCAATTGAAAATTGCTAGCAGAATAACAAAAGCTAGCAGTCTCCACAGACCACCATTGTATGGAGGCAGATTTTGAGGCGAAATCCGCTGTCAAAATCTGCCTCATTGCCCCGTGTGAACTAACCCTGAGGCTGAAACCCCACGTTCCAGAAATGCTGCTTTTTTATTGCAGATTGCCAAAACCAAGAGTGGCTTCAACAGGAGTGGGAAATTTAGTAAGTAATTTATATTCTGCCAAATTCACCTCACTATGTTCAAAAAACAGCAAAATCTGAAACAAAAAAGAAGCTTTTCCACAACATGGGGCCTTAGCATAACGGGGTTTTTCCTGGCAAACTATATTGATGACCTATCCTTAATATAGGTCAACAATATCAGAATAACAGTCTCACAACAGAGACGCCTGCAGGTTAGTTGTTCCCAGGATCTACAAAACAAAGAGCAGAAAGCAGAACTGCTCCCTGTGCAGAGATTGTGCTCCGTTACTGTAGCTCAATTCCTACACAAGTGAAGGGGAACTGAGCTGCAGCAATGGGCACGGCTGCTGAGAACTGGGATATCTATTTACAGCTCTGCTCTTTGTATAGAAGGCATTGCAGAATTGTCTCCTTCTCTCTATGGGGTCTGCTTGTTTCCTTGTGTATTCACTTTTTAAGGAGACAGGTTCTATGTTGGAATGACAGAAACCCAAACACTAGTGTGATCCTAGCATAAGGCTTCTTGTACCCATAGTTTTTCAGGCTTGTTTGGCACTTGAAAAAAACAAACAAAACATGAAATTCATGAAGTTTTGTCAGGGAAGAAATACAATTAAAAAACCTGTATTTTTAGGGCATTTTATAAAATTCAATTGACTGACGTAAAATATGAACGCACCATTTTAGAAGAAAAAAAGCCTGAATTGCTATGTGTTCAACCATTCTTCCATATGAGTGGCTGCAAGGTCAAGCTTCATTATATGCAACAGTTTGTGGCCTAGTTTACTGCTCCCTTGAAACATGTATGCTTTTACCATGACCCCATTTTACCACTTGCGCTCCTCCTTTATCTAAATTTTGATTTGTACAGAATCCCTTAAAACTGTCATTTACAAATGCTGTTTAAAATATCGCCCATTGTACATTTTTATAACTAGAAGATTTTTGTAAACATTTTTGCCTAAAACAGCAACAGATTTGGAAAACAAGACATGAGACAAATATAAGGGAAACATATATCAGTGAAATCACTAATACTATTACAAATATTAAAGGGTTTTCCCAGTTGTATAAGAGCGGAGGGCAAAGGGCTGCCAAAACAGCTTCCATAGGTGACCTCATACTCCTATCCATCACTCCCCGTCCGCTGCAGTTTCGGCGGCAGCAGGAAATGCCTGGGAATGGCCACTCAGCCAATGACTGGCTGAATTCATTGGGTGAATGGGAATTTCCAGATATTTTTTGCTCTGTCGGAATAGAAGAAATAGAATTCAGTAAGGACCCTGACATTGTCAGAACTGCAGCTGTATTTAGCCCCCTGCCACCCATTTCTATACAGCTTTTGGAAACTCCTTTAAGTGCAGTGTGTGATAATATATGTTCTTAAAAGTAATGTCTGCATATTCTGTATCAGTCTAGTCTATAGTCTACACTGAATCACTTAACCATAAAATAAAATGCTACTCATAAAACATGCAATTAATAAAGCACCACATGGGTCTACAATTTACCCATTAGCCTGTTCCAAGAAAAACTGAAATGAAACTGTTCACATCTGCTTTGTGGTTTTCTTTATACATGGAAAACTTAATGCATCAGCTGATTTGTCACACAATGGACTCCAATGGCACACAAATAACCACTCGGATTTATATAATGTCGCTTAGGTGTTGTGTCTCTTTTTGTTGTCTAGGGCTGTATGCCGGAATCTGAGTCTTGGCTTCTGTTAAAGATGTGAACATAGCTTAAAGTATAACAGGTAAATAACCAAAATAATGACTGATAAGAGAAAAAAAAAACACTTTAAGGGCAAAGACACCCATTCAGGTTTTGTTGGTACAGCTTTTGAAGCTAAAATCAAGATTGGATTTCATAAAAAAGGATATATCCCATCTTTATTTTACAGGCTCACTCCTACTCTTGCCTTCACAAACCCCCTCAATAAAACTTGAATGTGCGTCCTTACCCAAGAGGAGATTTCCACTCATTGAAAAGTATACTTAAATGAGTTAAAGGCATTAGGATTAGGCACTTACTAACATGCTGTCTGTAGTTGTGATATCTCTGTAAAGCTGTCTCACATGTAGTCACATACTACAGACCATAGTCCTGGTATTTTCTCTCCCTTTGTTGTGAAATCGGCTACTGTGAACACTGTTGATGCCACACATGCCTCTCATCTCCACTGCTTCCTGGCTCTGCCATCTCCCCCTCTGCTTTTGGAAGGATCATGTTTCACATGCTAAGGAGCACATAATGTAGAGTCAGGAAGCAGCAGAATAGCAAAGCAGGCTGCTAGTAATTACAGCACTACTTTACAAACTGTAAAAAAAGGGGGCATGCTAGCTGTTGTAAATAGAGGCAATGTCTAGGAAGAAGAATCACAGTAATGCCACTTTCACACCTGCGCTCGTTGTCCAGTTTGTGCAATCCGGCCAGTTTCCGTCTTCTGCCAAGCGAAACTGGACAGGAGACGGAAACCCGGCCTGGTGTGTCTGCACTGGCTACTTAGTGAGTTGGTAGAGGAATGCGGGGCAGTTAATGATCACCATTAACAACAAGTGACAGGCAGACACAGCTCAATAAATATGAGAGTACAAGTAAAAAGTCTAGCACTGTATGTAGGCAACAGCAGGAGGCGCAGCCTTTAGATCTTACAGCCTTCCATATTTAGAGTGTACAGTAAAGGATATTAGAAAAAGGGTTTGAATCTATTTCTCTGCATATTTACATATATAGAATAGATGGATAGATAGATAGATAGATAGATAGATAGATAGATAGATAGACTATTATGCTGTAAGGAAATGTATTCTTCAAAAGATAGAAAATGAGTACTTTATTGAGCTAGATGAGGAAGTTCTAGAATAAGGCAGCTTCTGTCATTCTGCCTGTAAAAAACTAGTAATTTTTTTTTACTATTCATCAATACTTACATTCAAGAGCTGCATATCAGAAGAATGCATAAGACATAAGAGTCAACAGCATCCTGAAAAAAAAACATTAACAAATGGACTTTGAGGTAACAACTAAAGAATAAAGACACTTTCGCATATCAATGTAGACTGCCCAGCTCACTAACTGTAGGCGTATTAAAGCAGCTACAGATCACCACCACTGCATGTAGTGTTATTTTCTCCAATTTGCTAATCTGATGTATTCATTCCTTACAATGTTCAATTTTGCCTTGCATTGGCATGACTGTATGATCATCCCTGTCATCACTGTGTGCTTCTTTGTGCAGGTTTTTAATGGCAGATTTATGGTACATTTGCAGCATCTGTGCATAGGAAATGATCCGGGCTGTATGAGAATAGATTTTCTGGAAGAATAGATTTTCACATTGTCCACATTAGTTCTTCTGGCGCTCTGTAAGAAGTGAACAAGGAACATATTATAAACAGTATATTTAGTTCTGACACAAGGGAAACAGTCACACATTCATTGTATTATACAGATCATACAAGTAAAGCTAAATTCACACTAGCATAACCTAACCGTTGCTCTGGTCTGCTGAAGGACCAGAACAATGCATAAGGTGACCGCAGAAAGAAAAAGGTTACACATGGAGTCTAACAGACCCTATAGACTAAAATAGGTCTGTCAGGTGTCTGTCATTTAAAAGCTGAAACTGGCAGAGGCCTGATTTTTTTGGCGTACACTGTGTCAGTGACTCGAACGCTCTTCTTTGGCGTCTGATTAAGTAAACTAATGTACGGCTCATGTTGGAGGAAAAAAAAAAAAAAAAAAAAATCGCTAAAATGATCATACCCCCGACATATAACTTTCATTGCCTGCCCAGAGAGGGCGATGTGCTGGCGATGGACAATGATTTTTTTGTCCTAATGAAACCAGCATAACACCCAATGAAATCTGCGCTTATATCTAGACACTACACTTTGGTGCTTTTGAGTTATTTGTTGTCTAAGAAGTCAGTCTCAGGGTGCTAGTACATGTGCAGGTTTTGAACTTTTTTTGATGTGTTTTAAACTCATAAATGAAGATGTTTAGTGAACAGATATTATGTCTCTTTTTAATCCACTTCTGGTTTCAGGAGTCAAAAACTGCATAAAAATATCTGATGACAGATCTCTCAGCCATGATTTAGATTTGACTGCTTTACAGCTGTGTGCCATTACAGTGAATTGTGATCAATAGCTAGAGCCTGAAGGTGCAAGCACTCGCTGCCACATGCTGGCACACAGTCATGGGTCACTGTCATTGGGTGGAGACCTGGCGCATGTGGCAAAAGAAACATATGGACGCACCCTGAGGTTGCCAGTACATAGGCAGTTTTTGACTAGCTTTTGTTCCAGTTTTCTGATGCAGTGCTGAAGCCAAAACCAAGCATGAATCATAACGGGGGAGACAGTATATGAGACTACACGGTACTTTCCACATTTTTGACCGAACTCCTGGTTTTAGCTTTAACACAAAGGAAACAAATAGCAAAATGCAGCTGAGAAAAGGTTTGGAAAAAAAACTTTGAAAATCAAGTGCATTTTTTCCAACAGGGTTTTTCACTTTTTGCTGCATTATCCTCTGTATTTTTTTCTTTCTCTGTGAAACTTATAAGGACAGCGCTTGTGATTCCGCCGCTACAATGAACATGATACAATTTTAGAAACATTACTTTCCAGATTTGTTTTCCTGCAATATGTGGATGAGATTAAATGAACTTCATCACAGAACATGGACATACTATAGGAGTTGGTCTCTTTATGGATAGTTTTGACAGTGGTGTGTGAAATAAGTACATTTACTTACTAACTTATATACCTATGGAAACATCTGGATATTTTAAAAGTTCTGTGCTGTTTTGTTGCCATAAAAACCAATGCTCTCTTCTGCCCCACTCCTGTCCTAGAAATGATGACCGTAATGGAAATACCCTGTGCAATGTGGTGTGAGGTTTCTAGACATACAGGATCTGTGTGAGTGCAGATGCAAGCTTGGTGGTAAGATGACAAATACATTCATGTGAGTTTGCATCGCCATGGGGGTAGCACAAGTCTACTGTATTAGGCCGATGAATCTCCATCAAAGATCATTCTTACAACAGGAGAAATGTGCGGTCAGGGTAGAAGGCCTGGCTTAGCAAGGGCCATGGACTTTTATTCATTTTAATTTGCATAACAACATATAATACCCCCTCCAATTCCCTCTTCACTTGTACAAGCATTCTCTTATTACTCTGCAAAGACTGTTCTTTGGAGTATTAACATATAAAAAGCCATAGTGCAAGATCTTCCCCTGTTTTGAGCTCTTCCTCTCCTTTTATCACCATTGCTACCTTCACCTAATACGCTTTTATTTTTCGGTGTAGCCACAATGAAATAAGCGTATTCCAACTTGGCCACACCTATTACTACATATTTCTAGATACTTTCCTAAAGATATTCTAAAAGAATAATATGCCTTGTTTTCATTTACAATTATGGATAATATTTCCCTCCAGATTTCTGATGTCGTAATCCATAGATTAGATTAGAAAAATACCTTTAAAGGGGTTGTCCCATCACAAAGATCCTATCTATACTGCTAGTTTATGTGGATTTAAGACTTTTCCTAAATGCATTGCTTTATCAAAACTGCTTTGTTTGGCCAATATCTTAATTTATTCACTTCATTGTTTACACTCCTTTTCTATGGCGCTTGGGATTATCTGCTCATTTGTCAAGTGATGTAGCTGCCTGCTCTCAGGGGGGGAGGGAGGGGCTGGGAACAACTCTGAGCTGTTTGAGAAGCTCCGCTACGTAAATGACACAGATAGGGGAGGTGAGAGCTCCGGGATTTCTGAGCTCTTATCAGTCGGTTTAATTTAATTTGGCTGATAAGGGCTGAGATAGGGAGTCAGTTACCTCTGTATGTAATGCAAACTGACTCAAATCCAGCTCTGCTACATCAGCTTCACACTGTTGTAATTCATTTACAACCAATCCCGTGCAAGTGAAACCCCGCCCACCTATGTGCTGAGAAAAGCAGGAAGTGAAGAGAGCACAACAGCCTGCAGGTTAGTGAACAAGCGTCATGGGAATACCCCTTTAATATTCTATTTTGAAAAAATTTAACTGACGGGACAGAGAACAAGTCTTCTTACCATTTATCATGGATTCTGTGAACTCCCCCTTCCCCCTTTTTATCTCTGAATAATAAAATAATAATAGCTCCAACTAAATGGATTTTGGGTTTGTGGCCTTCAATGATCTCATATAGATCACTGTCATGGGCCTCCCCCGCCATGATATTATTCAGTGAATTTAATGCGGCCGTGTGAAAGCTGTTAAAATGTCAGTCACACGTGTGAATGTAGGTTAACAGTTTTCTTTCCTTTTGTAAAACTTTTAGATTTGTTCATTATTTAATGTTTAGCTTATATGCATTACCTGCACTGTTGTCCTATAATCATGGGCAACATCTACACACAGTTTGTATGTTATTAGGCATGTTTGCATGGATATTTTTGATATTCTCTCACTGTTAAAATGAACCTACTCTTAAAATTATAGACTGTTCATGTCTTTGTGAGTGGGCACTTACAAAATCAGCAAGAGATCAAATAATTATTTCCTTCACTGTATGTTTAGACTTAAAAGCAGAGTATCCCGTGACTTTTTCTCCTAGTGATGCCTGTGTAAAATTAGTAATGTACACCTGGTGGACCCCACTATAGTCTCTGGGGTCCATTAGGATCCGTTGTTGTCTGTCATAATGGACAGGCCATTTTTTTTTTCCATTTTTCTGGTTCTACAACAGCCCAGAATAATGAAGACGACAGTACAACCGATATGAACACTAACTACTATTCTAGTACACAGTAGAGAAATATGAAGTTGTAAGAAAGTTTTGATAATACTATTGCAAAATGACAGTGTGTAAATTCTATCGGCAATTATAATAACTAATTAAACTGTTACATAAAGAAGATTACAAAAATTGCTTTGAACAGAAAAAAAATCCTACGCAGGATAGCAATAATTGTATATAACAGCTTGTAGCCAAATAGCAATAACCTTACCGTTACGGTTCTTCATATCTTGAAAGGAAATTCTTCAATATAGTTACGGAGTGCAGGTTGAATAGACAGTCTGGATAATCCCTCTCTTCCGCATTGTGTCACAATGCATTGACGGCATAGGTGTTGTAAAGTAAGCACTCGAGTTCTACGTAATGGTTTTGACAGTACCAAATTAATCCCATTTAGGCAAAGCAATGGACTTTTCTTGCACCTCTCAACTGCTTGCTCTAAAAGTTTCACTGGACAATCTGAAAAGAGTTCTCTCAACCAAAATCGTCCTTTAAGAAACAGGACCCGCACACTAACTGGTCCAGATTCCATTTTGATACTGACACTGAAAAGGTGATTTCCTTGAGAGCTGTCTCGTACAAGGAACGTCCCAACGGTTTCTTTTCCCAGCATGGAGTGGGCCTCAGCTGTAGGAAGAGGACCCCAGTAGAAGCCACTAGCCTGGAGAGTAAGCACTGAGCGCTCAACAAGTTGTCTTTCACTGTTCCGAAAAAGACGGTAACGAGATGGTGGCACAATAGGAGACGTAACACAAGGGTCAGGGAATATGATTTGTCTTGATTCTTGCTGGGGACAAGTCCCCCCTCCAACCATTTCAAAGACTCCATGCGTCAGTTAACATATTCATTTTCGAAAAAAACGTGGTCCATCCTAAGAACAAAAGACCAAAAATAGTAAGACCGTAAAAAAAAGAACAATACACATATTTGTTTCACTGTAAAGGTAGAATGAAATTAACAGTAAAACCCCACACTGAAATCCACTTTTGCGTTTTTCTCTATTGCCAGCAGAAATTTCTTTTCTGCATCTCACTACAATACATCTCATTGCATAGTACAGAGATGCTGAAGCTGCAGGGGTCACTAAACCAGGGGTCCTCAAACTTTTTAAACAGTGGGCCGAAGGCAGAGCAGGTCGCACAGACATCGGGAGCGGTGCCCTCCAATAGGTAAAGTGAACTGTGCTCCATGGCCTGGCCCGAGCTCCCCAGGAGCTTCATTATAAATGCACGCCTGCCGGCGTTGTCGGCGGGGCCAAACAGAAGTGCTTGGCGGGCCGCATGTGGCCCGCGGGCCGCAGTTTGAGGACCCCTGCTATAAACAGTTATAATACCTAGAACAGGGAAGTCTGGTGTCATTTGACAGATGAAATTCTCAGCTTTCATATGCAACCATGATTGCAGCTGTTTATGTATATACGGTACTTCTCCCACATTCACACTGTGTGTTCAATAGGTGATATGTCCAGAAATAAAACTGGTAAAGCTGTGAGCTCAGTAGCATATGAAAGATGAGAATCTGATCTCTCATATGACACCACTGTTCTAAGCCTGAAATATAACTGTTTGCAGTGACACCCCCCCCACACACACACACACACATACTTCTACCTCTGCTTCCTGCATTCTTGCAGGAGTTCACTCACCTGTACCAGCGCCACACCTCTAATGAGGCGAGGTGAGGCTCCCGCCTCGGGCGGCGGACCGGAGGGGGGCAGCAGCATGGGCTCTTTTTTTTTATTTTTTTTTTTACTGTATTTGGCACTTTTCCGTTATCGGGCCAGCATTGCAGTTCAGCACTGGAGCTGTGTAAAGGAACAGCGGATCACAGGACGCCAGAGAGGGGCGCCCAGACCCTGCCCTCACTCGCGGTGCGGAGTGGATGGTGGATGCCACCATGACACAGTGTGTGCGTGTCATTGCAGCCGCAGCATCAGGGGGTGACGTCCGGCCTCACCGTGTCCTCTAGGCACTGGGACGTGCAGCCCATCCACTGACAAGCTTGTGCTCACCGACAATCACCTTAATCCCCAAGTCAAATCACGCTCCTACCCCGTCACCATCCTCTCCGCACTGCGAGTGAGGGCAGGGTCTGGGCAAACCTCTCTGGCGTCCTGTGATCTGCTGCTCCTTTACACAGCTCCAGTGCCAGCCAGCATCGGGCCAGCAGTCAGCATGTCCTGATGCTGGTGCTGAACTGCGATGATGGCCCGATACTGTTTTTACTGTTTTCTCTCCGAACCAGCGCAAGGAGAGTGACTGTTCTCCTTGTGCTGGTTCAGACGTCTATGTATCAGTGTAGGCGGTGTCTATGCTGAGACGCAGTGTACTGCCGGGAGAAGAACATGAGGCGGAAGCGGGAGCAGCACTCATGTCGGTAAGTATAACTTTTTTTTGTTTCTTTTTGTTTTATTTCTTTTTGGGTTTTTTTGTATAATAGGCCGCTACCTACTGGAGTATCCCCAGCAGGCAGCGGCCTATTTACCAACCTCTCAGGACCTGCTCACTGCCGCCCCCGCTTCCCTTTGTACTATAGGCCGTGCAGGGCGGTAGTGAATAGGCCCAGGGCCAGGCTGCGATCCCACTACCGCTATTATTATACTCACGTGGTCTGGGATATTACCATTATAGGCCCAAAGACTGTGCTAGTAGTAATAGCCTGTTATTGCTAGCACAGGCTTTGGGCCTGTATGGCAACAGGCTATTACTGCTAGCACAGGCTTTGGGCCTATATGGTACTGCTAACACAGGCTTTGGGCCTATATGGTAATGGTAATATCCTAGACCACGTGACGTCTGGGCATTACCATATAGGCCCGAAGCCTGCTAGGATTAACATCGGATCCCGGAGAATTCAGTAACACTGTTTATTATGTTCCCTCATCTCCCCTGGGGCTCCGATTATTATACTTGGGGGTTTGAAAAGACCCCTGAATATAATAATAGTTCATTGGTGTGCAACTGTGGGGCATAATAAAGCTTGAAGAGTCCACTGTGGCCCCTGTAACCTCTATTATGCCCCACAGCGGCCCCCCTGCATCCTCTATTATGCCCCACAGTCTATTGTGCCACTGTGGGGCATAATATAGGCTGCAGGGGGCGCTGTGGGATATATAGGGGTTGGGTGTGTGGAGAAGTAATGAGTCAAAAATGTCTGTGTTGCAAACTTTGCAGAGTCAAGTCACAGCTGGAAGAAGTGGTCATGGCGGTCCAAAGGGAAGAGATGGGAAACGTGAGAAGACGTCTCCTGTATTACTTCACAAAATATTACTGCATTGTAATTATTGTAGTGTTACCACTAGCACCCCTAACAGTCCCCCCTCCCCCGCTGCCAGACTCAATATGGGGGGGGGGTGTCTTTTGATCATCCGCCTTAGGCAGCAGAGAGGCTAGGTTCACCACTGACCTGCACTCACAGTGAGGATTACTGCTGGCAAAAAGAAAAATATCTGCTGAAAAATATATATAAAAAAGCAATGTTTATCATGGTTTTTGTGTTTTTAATCTTATATATAGTAATGTTTACAAATCATTAAACTGTTTAACATCTTTTAATTTGCTGCTGGCATTTGTGACATTAAAGGGACCCTATCAAGTGCCACTGCTGCATAACATAGTACATTACAGTGTTCAATAATATACCTTTGAAGTCTAATGCAAATGAGGCAGTTGGGGCACTGGGGGCGGGCCTTCAGCTCTTGGAGAACTGTTCTTGCTGTTTAGGTAGGTTGGGTGAGGTTATACTAGTGTGAGGATTATCTACCACATCAAGAGGTGGCGCAAGCAGGATGTAGCAAGGGTCTGTACGGCAAGAGCAATGCTCCAGAGAGATGAAGAGCTGACCTCATTTGCATAAAATATATGTAGTTTTTCTCCAAATCTACAAAAGTGACATACATACCAAAGGTATATAGTAATTAGAGATGATCGAGTAGTATTCGATCGAATACCTCGCTGCCATAGGAATGCATGTAAGCGGCCGAACACCAAGGGGTTAAGCGCATCGAATATTCAATGCGCTTAACCCCTTGATGTTCGGCCGCTTACACGCATTCCTATGGTGGCGAGGTATTCGATCGAATACTACTCGCTCATCTCTAATAGTAATGTAATGTGCTCTGTAAAATGATGCTGACAAATGATTATACTTGGGAGAGGTGAAAAACTCCCCTTAATAAATGTGTTTAACAGATTTAAACTCCTTTCTATAAAATCCTGCACTGAAATCCACCCTTGTATGGAACCCTGTAAATGTTTGAAAACATTTAATAAAATATTTGGTATCGCTCATACCCACTGCTCCAACAGGGAATATATTTCTGTACATTTGCAAATAGTAATATAGACCTCCGTACTTACTGCATACGCTCTGTGCATAGAGCATTGCTGTGAGTCAGTCCTAAATATAAGGAGATGATCCTGGGGCTGAAAATTGAAAACTTCAGGAGAGTAGCTGTAAGCCTATTCTGTGTGCTGCACTGGTCACAGTATACACTATAATCTCGCAGAATTCTTTATGTATAGATAGTGACAATGGGAATCAAAAGGCACCAAACATTAAGAATGTATTTCCTGAGAAGATGATTTAAGTAATATCTCACTTTCTGATGAAAGATTTCTTTTGAAAAAAAAAAAAAAAGAAAAAAAAAGAAAGAAAGTCAGCGTGCAGTGGGGTCAAAAGTAAGCTGACAGTTGAAGAAAGTCGAGAACAGATTTCTTAGAAATTCAGTCACAAGTTTCTCTCTTCCTGCCTTCTGAGTAAACATAAGTCAGTGAGCAGGTTCCATGCTCAAGCTGTGTCAAACCTTTTTTTTTTCAGGGGCGTTAAGTCAGTAAGCTAAACTTCTGACTTTTCTACTTTTCCACATTCTGGCTCCTTTGTAAACAGCTCACTGTTTTTTGATAACTTTTCATCTACAGCAAAGCATGAAGCTTTAAACTGGGTTCACAAGGCTATAATGTGCCCCAATTATATGGACCGCATTACAGCTACAAATGTATCATTCATAATTTACAGCATCATATCTCCCTATATAATACTGCTAGTTTAGACCATCAGACCTGTAGCCAAGGCAGGACTTGTATTTATTCACAAAACCTCTTAGTCCGCCTATAATCGCACTATACAGTATATGCGCATGTATATGCGGCTTCTTGTCCCAATATCTTGAAGCAATTCAAATGAGGATTGAAGGGAGTGGAGGATGCCTTCACATCATGAGGGACACGGCTCTTTCCTCAAGCATGTCAGAATTTGCTGCTGTAATACTGTCCTTTGGTAATCCAAGAAAGATCGTGCTGCTGATATAGATTACACAAAACACAGCCCATTATATTCTATGGCCCCATACACATGTGTCTATTAATACAAGTCAGTGAGCACATGGCAAAACATGGGACAGGTCACTTAAATAAATGAATTGGTATCCAACTGATATTATCCATGTGCCATCCATGCTGTTCAACCACGGACCTAACTCTTGCTCACAAAGAGACTATTACCTGTGGGGGTAGGCACTAATACAGTTACTAATTTTGCTTATGTTGGGAAGCAGATTGTTACCTGTGAGGGGCCTATTAAAGAACTAATATAGAAGTATTATAGTTCCCCCCACTAGAACTATTATCTATTACCTTTTCCATCCAGAGATTTCAGTTTTAAAGGGGCTATCATTGGAAAAAGTCATATTTAACTAATCACATCCTTGCATAGCCTTTAGAAAGGCTATTCCACACCTACCTTTTGTATGTAAATTGCCTCAGTGGATTTTGAAGAAGTCCTTTTATATTCATATGCTAATTAGCTTCTCAGTGCACCCTGGAAGTCTCTTCATGCATTGTCTTCTGTATATACAGCACAGGCTGCTGCTGACTCCTCCTCCTCCTCCCTGCTCTCATACATAGTACACAGCAGGGAGAGGAGAGCTGGCTGACAACTTCCTGTGCACGGTGGAGCCTAATTAGCATATAGATAAAAGCGGACTTATTCAAACACTGCTGAGGCGATTAACATACAAAAGGTACATGTGGAATAGACTTTCTAAAGGCTATGCAAGGATATGATTAGTGAAAAATGACTTTTGCCAATGATAGAGCCAATTTAAAGAATGGACACCCAACAGATTCCATTATAGTTAAAGAGGACCTTTCATCACTTGGGGCACATGCGGTTTTATATACCGCTAGAAAGCCAACAGTGCGCTGAATTCAGCACACTGTCGGCTATCACGATCTGCTACCAGCAGTGCAGAGCTTGCTGAGGAATGGCAGCAGGCAGGTGTGAGTGCATCTGCATCATGTGTGGAGTTGCTTCTCAGCCAAGGGAATCGGCTCTCTCACAGTCTTGCCTAAAAACACAGCCATGAATAAAGAATGGTACCAGAATGTCCTCCAAGATCAACTTCTCCCAACCGTCCAAGAGCAGTTTGGCCATCAACAATGCGTTTTCCAGCATGATGGAGCACCTTGCCATAAAGCAAAGGGGATAACTAAATGGCTCAGGGAACAAAACATAGAGATTTTGGGTCCATGGCCTGGAAACTATCCAGATCTTAATAACATTGAGAACTTGTGGTCAATCATCAAGAGACGGGTGGACAAACAAAAACCTACAGATTCTGACAAAATGCAAGCATTGATTGTGCAAGAATGGACTGCTATCAGTCAGGATTTGGTCCAGAAGTTGATTGAGAGCATGCCAGGAAGAATTGCAGAGGTCCTGAAGAAGAAGGGTCAACACTGCAAATATTGATTTGCTGCATTAACTCATTCTGTCAATATAAGCTTTTGTTACTCATAATATGATTGCAATTATATTTCTGTATGTGATAAAAACATCTGACAAACACACATAGAAACCAGAGGGCAGAAGATCATGTGAAAATAGAAGATTTGCGTCATTCTCAAAACTTTTGGCCATGACTGTACATTTTGGTCCCAAATCACATGATGAATGAAATGACAATAAGTTGTTTGAAAAATTAATGACCATGAAACATTTTAATAAAAAAAAATAAGCTGCTAGGGAAGAACAACTCTGTAATATGGCACATCACAAAATCCAAGTAAAGTATATGTGCAGTACATCTCTGTAAGAACTCACAGGCGTACACATGTGAGTGCAATATTACAACTCTGTACATGTGCATGAAATTTAATGGGTAAAGTAAATTGGTTATAAACCTAATCACTGTACAAAGAAGGGAGTGCTGGAGACTCGTTCTGTGTAAGCTACAATCCTGAAGATCTCTGAAGGACTGCTGAAGGCACGGGTGAGCCGCAGTGTTTTCATTTTTTTCTCATGTAAGTTAAAGAGGTTGGGCAAAAAAATTATTTTTTAAATAGGCCAGGGAGGTGAAAAAAAAATGATACCTGTCCCCTGCTCTGATGTCCTCTCAGCACAGTCCAGTTAAGCTGCTCCAGTGACTTCTTGAAATGAAACTCCTCGCTGGACTCCTACCACTGAAACCGCTAAGGCCATTCATGTATGGCAGGGACTTCCACCAGAAGAGAACAATGGACAGGAAGGACCAGACGGCATCAGGAACCACCAGAGCACCAGGGAAAGGTGAGTATGATTTCTTTCTTTTTTTTACCTCCTCCGGCCTATTTAAAAAATTTTTTTTTTTGCCTGGACAACCCTTTTAAGTTTTGCAGCCTCATTGTCATGTAAATTGTTGTTTTAGTTATATGAAGATGACAATGCTTTGGGTTGCCTTGGCTTGCCTGGACTTTGGTCCCAGCTGTAAATCCCTATGCAAACCACATTCCCCTCATTTAGATATGATGTATATCAAAATGGGGCTCCAAAACTGAATAGCGAGGGATATTTGGAAACTGTAGAATCCCCTCTACAAGGTACCGTAACTAGGTTTATAATGAAATTACTGCTGACAGACTCCCTTTAAGATAGTTGCTTTGCCATGATAAAATCAGTACATAATTGGTGAATTATAGGTCATATAATATTTCTTTACATTGCGCACACGTTCAAGACCGAGCCATGGTAGGTCTCTATGCCCATGAACATGTGATCTGCTCTTGACCTAATTTTGACATAAAGTGTATTGAAATTACATACTAATCATGTCACCTATCGTAAGGGTGTGTGCCCAAGCTACAAGTGAATCACAGGTTTTTGCCTAAGTTATTGCAAAACTGTGACAAAACTGTAAGATTTAGGGCTCGTTCACACTGGGCAAGAGGGGGCAGATTTTGGCGCTGAATCCCTCACAATAGTGGTCTATGTAGTCCACTAGCTTACTTTTTTCTGCGAGCGGTTTGTTCCCGCTCATGGAAAAAAGAAGTGAGCTACCCTTTCTTCAGGCGGATTCTGCGGCTGATTCAGACCCGGCATCCGCCTCGCGGCATCATCCTCTGGACTAGACCCATTCATTTGGGCCTACTCCGTAGCGGCAAGCTGCGACTGTTGGAAGCTGCGACAGTCGTGGAAGGCGCATTTTGGCCTTATTCTGATGTGGCTTCCTGCGTCAAAATCAGGACCAAAATACACCATCCCTTGCCCCGTGTGAACTAGCTCTTACCATGATTTCATCACAACAATAAAAGACACAAACTAACTGCAACATGTAAACTCTCCCTTAACCTTTTCCCACTCCACGCCGTACTATTATGTTAAGGTAAGCGTATCATTAACGCTAAGCACCATAATAAGTAGGTGATGAAATGCTGTGCCTGCGGATTTATATCTTGTTCTGGGTTGTATTACACAGTCGAGACCCAGTACTAGTCCACTCCAACTCTAGTGGCTTAACACCCAAGAAGCCATGATCACTAGCATCTGGGTTGTTCGGGGGCAGAATTGTGGGACAGAAAAAAAAACTTAATTTAAAACACACATAATGTTAAACAAAAAAAGTAATAAAACGTGTTATGCATAGACCATAGTATCCAAAAATATTGTTGTTTATCCAGTATGATGAATGCTTTAATGCTTTTCAATGTATTTTAGTCACCTCGCCTAATAGCAAATATAGCAATAAAAGGGGATTGAAAAAGAAATACATACTAAACATTGGTACCAATAAAAACTATAACTTGCCCCATAAATGAAGAGCCCTTACACATCTCCGTCAACTAAACAGTAAAAAAGTTATAGATGTCACAATATGGTGACTCCAGGAAAAACATTCTGTATATATATTATAATATAACAAAGCTAATCTAAATATGGGATCCTTGTACTCCAAATGACCCAGTGAACAAAGCTGCCATGTCAGATCCAATGCAGAGTGAAAGCAGAGGTAGAAAACACTCCAAGGCTCCTGGTCCCCATGGTAAGTGGTGAGGCCCAATCCCAGGAAGTATATACAGTATATACAGTAACAATCCACAAGGCTAAGCGTGGGCCCTGCACTTTCCATACATTCCTATATCTCACAGCCCACCCCTGTCCTACAAGACATAAGATTACCCAGCAGACTTAGGAACAAAGGATTGTCTGTAAAACCACACCAGCAACAGCAGCAGCAGCAGCAACAACATGTCTCCATGTCAGAAAACTAGAAGACGTCTTGTAGGATTGCTTGGATCTCATTAGAGCCCTCACAAAGTTCTCCCCCTCCCTCCCAGAGAGGAGTCACCTCCGGACCCCACATCTGGCTGGACACTCATGGAATAAGTTGCACAATGTGCACAAGAACTAATTCACCTCACATTTCAGGCTCATTCAACTTTCCAAACTTCAGAGCTGCCGGACAGAAAAGTGCCGCAACCTCGACAATGCAGTACCGCATCAAGTAACGCCATACTTACTAACGCAGGACCGCTGTGCACAAGGCATCAGACACCTCTGCAGACTTCTGGTAGTATCACTGTCTTATAGGAGGGTGTAAAGGAGCAAAAATCAGGACGGTCACTGGAGAAGACGCGGCAGCGCGCCCCCTGCTGGCAGCTATGTGCGTCACAGGACACTAATTGCATTTGCAGACAGAGTTGTGTAGAGACTGTGTAAGAGGTTCACAGCCTTTCTGAATGAAAAGGGGACGCAAACAGGGCAAATACCCCCCCCCCCTACACACACACACACACACACACACGACAAGAACCCCCCCACACACACATACACACACACTTCTGTGCATTGTTATTACATATTGTTTTACTCATTTGTAGTATATTAGTTTTGGTTTATTCCACCCCCCCTCTTTGTGTCACTAATGGTCTTTGCAAGTCTTTCAGCTGGTAATCACTTACCTGCACAGAAGCGGCTTATTATCCCACGTGACAGCCTGCTGAAGCTTCTCCATACGTCTGAGAGTCACTGGCAATGCTGCCTGTCAGCCCGAGCCTGCCCTACTACCTCTGAGGCAGCTCATCATTCAGCATGGAAGATCTTCTGAGGAAAAAGCTGAAGGTTTGGGTGGTGAAGAAAGGTTAAGACGTTGCCTAGCAGAGAACTATGAAGCTTCATCGACATCTGCAGGAAGTTTACCTCAAGAAGCAGTTCATAGAAGCTCAGACCAGTGAGGAAGTTCTGGAGGAGGACCTCAGCAATGACAAGCTATGAGGGCAGGACCTGCCAAGACATGGAGGACCAGCCAAACACTGTATCCCCACCTCTTGTCCATATTAGGAGGAGGGAAGCTGCTCTCCAGCAACAAGTTGTGAGTGAACAGCAGGGAAGGAAGAGACGAGGTAGCCGGGGACTGAAGGAGAAGCAGGTGGGGGAGAAGGTAGCCGGGGACCGAAGGAGAAGCAGGCAAGGGAGGAAGAGACCAGGTAGCCGGGGACTGAAGGAGAAGCAGGCGGGGGGAGAAGAGACAAGGTATCCAGGGACTGAAGGAGAAGCAGGCAGGGGAGAAGAGACAAGGTAGCCGGGGACTGAAGGAGAAGCAGGCAAGGGAGGAAGAGACAAGGTAGCCAGGGACTGAAGGAGAAGCAGGCAGGGGAGGAAGAGACAAGGTAGCCGGGGACTGAAGGAGAAGCAGGCAAGGGAGGAAGAGACAAGGTAGCCGGGGACTGAAGGAGTAGCAGGCAGGGGAGGAAGAGACAAGGTAGCCGGGGACTGAAGGAGAAGCAGGCAAGGGAGGAAGAGACAAGGTAGCCGGGGACTGAAGGGGAAGCAGGCAAGGAAGGATGAGACAAGGCTGCACACAGTATTATCCCCCATAGTGGCCTCTTTACACAGTATTATGTCCCATAGTGGCCCCTGTACACAGTATTATGGGTACTATTCCGTTATCGGGCCAGCAGCAGCGCATTTCAGCACCAGCTTTCGGGACAGCAGTTCAGTTCAGCAGCGGGAATTACAATGACATCCGAGGACTGCTGGCCCGATGCTTGTGCCCAGTAGCCAGTACATCAATGACCCCCCCTCCATCTCCTCCTCCTTCCAGTGCTGCCCCCCAGCTCTCCTTACATCTACCCCGTACCCTCTCCCCGCCACATGACTAAGCCGATGCTGGCCCGATGATAGAGGCCGTGCTTGTGTGTAGTAGGCAGTACATCGATCGATGCCCTCATCCTCCTCTTCCTTCCAGTGCTGCCCCCCAGCTCTTCTTACATCTGCCCCGTACCCTCTCCCTGTAATAGGCCTCACCGTAAATCTTGAGCAATGAATGCTACTAGATAGCCGCCGGACGCTGCAGAAAGTTTGTCCCTCCGGCTCGCTGTAGCTCACCGTTCCTATAGTCGGCGTGTTTCTTATCAGGGCCTGGATTGAGCCCCGGTGTCTTTCCTTTCGGTCTCGGTACTAGCGCTGAGGTGAGGCCTAGTCGTGTGGCGGGGAGAGGGTACGGGGAAGATGTAAGGAGAGCTGGGGGGCAGCACTGGCAGGAGGAGAAGGATGGGGGAGGGGGGTCATCGATGTACTGGTTACTGGGCACAAGCATCGGGCCAGCAGTCCTCGGATGTCATTGTAATTCCCGCTGCTGAACTGCTGTCCCGAAAGCTGCTGCTGAACTGCGCTGCTGCTGGCCCGATAACGGAATAGTACCGTATTATGCTCCATAGTGGCCCCTGTACACAGTATTATGTCCCATAGTGGCCCCTGCACACAGTATTATGCCCCATAGTGACCTCTGCACACAGTATTATGCCCCATAGTGACCCCTGTTACACAGTATTATGCCCCATAGTGGCCCCTGTGCACAGTATTATGCCCCATATTTACCTCTGCACACAGTATTATGCCCCATAGTGGCCCCTGTTACACAGTATTATGCCCCATAGTGGCCTCTGTACACAGTATTATTCCCCATAGTGGCCCCTGTTACACAGTATTATGTCTCATAGTGGCCCCTGCACACAGTATTATGCCCCATAGTGGCCCCTGTACACAGTAGTATGCCCCATAGTGACCTCTGCACACAGTATTATGCCCCATAGTGGCCCCTGTACACAGTATTATGCCTCATAGTGGCCCCTGTACACAGTATTATGCCTCATAGTGGCCCCTGTACACCGTATTATGCCCCATAGTGACCTCTGCACACAGTATTATGCCCCATAGTGACCTCTGCACACAGTATTATGCCCCATAGTGACCCCTGTTACACAGTATTATGCCCCATAGTGGCCCCTGTGCACAGTATTATGCCCCATATTTACCTCTGCACACAGTATTATGCCCCATAGTGGCCCCTGTTACACAGTATTATGCCCCATAGTGGCCTCTGTACACAGTATTATTCCCCATAGTGGCCCCTGTTACACAGTATTATGTCTCATAGTGGCCCCTGCACACAGTATTATGCCCCATAGTGGCCCCTGTACACAGTAGTATGCCCCATAGTGACCTCTGCACACAGTATTATGCCCCATAGTGGCCCCTGTACACAGTATTATGCCTCATAGTGGCCCCTGTACACAGTATTATGCCTCATAGTGGCCCCTGTACACCGTATTATGCCCCATAGTGACCTCTGCACACAGTATTATGCCCCATAGTGACCCCTGTTACACAGTATTATGCCCCATAGTGGCCCCTGTGCACAGTATTATGCCCCATATTTACCTCTGCACACAGTATTATGCCCCATAGTGGCCTCTGTACACAGTATTATTCCCCATAGTGGCCCCTGTTACACAGTATTATGTCTCATAGTGGCCCCTGCACACAGTATTATGCCCCATAGTGGCCCCTGTACACAGTAGTATGCCCCATAGTGACCTCTGCACACAGTATTATGCCCCATAGTGGCCCCTGTACACAGTATTATGCCTCATAGTGGCCCCTGTACACCGTATTATGCCCCATAGTGGCCCCTGTACACAGTATTATGTTCCATAGTGGCCCCTGCACACAGTATTATGCCCCATAGTGGCCCCTGCACACAGTATTATGTCCCATAGCGGCCCCTGTACACAGTATTATTCCCCATAGTGGCCATTTCACACAGAATTATGTCCAATAGTGACCCCTGCACACAGTATTATTCCACATAGTGGCCCCTGTACACAGTATTATGTCCCATAGTGGTCCCTGCACACAGTATTATGTCCCATAGTGGCCCCTGTACACAGTATTATGCTCCACAGTGGCCCCTGTACACAGTATTATGCTCCATAGTGGCCCCTGTACACAGTATTATGTCCCATAGTGGCCCCTGCACACAGTATTATGCCCCATAGTGGCTCCTGCACACAGTATTATGCCCCATAGTGGCCCCTGCACACAGTATTATGCCCCATAGTGGCCCCTGTACACAGTATTATGCCCTATAGTGGCCCCTGTACACAGTATTATGCTCCATAGTGACCTCTGCACACAGTATTATGCCCCATAGTGGCCCCTGCACACAGTATTATGCCCCATAGTGACCTCTGAACACAGTATTATTCCCCATAGTGGCCCCTGTTACACAGTATTATGCCCCATTGTGACCTCTGCACACAGTATTATGCCCCATAGTGGCCCCTGTACACAGTATTATGCCCTATAGTGGCCCCTGTACACAGTATTATGCTCCATAGTGACCTCTGCACACAGTATTATGCCCCATAGTGGCCCCTGTACACAGTATTATGCCCCATAGTGGCCCCTGCACACAGTATTATGCCCCATAGTGGCCCCTGCACACAGTATTATGCCCCATAGTGGCCCCTGCACACAGTATTATGCCCCATAGTGGCCCCTGCACACAGTATTATGCCCCATAGTGGCCCCTGTACACAGTATTATGCTCCATAGTGACCTCTGCACACAGTATTATGCCCCATAGTGGCCCCTGTATACAGTATTATGCCCCATAGTGACCTCTGCACACAGTATTATGCCCCATAGTGGCCCCTGCACACAGTATTATGCCCCATAGTGGCCCCTGCACACAGTATTATGCCCCATAGTGGCCCCTGTACACAGTATTATGCCCCATAGTGGCCCCTGCACACAGTATTATGTCCCATAGCGGCCCCTGTACACAGTATTATTCCCCATAGTGGCCATTTCACACAGCATTATGTCCAATAGTGACTCCTGCACACAGTATTATTCCACATAGTGGCCCCTGCACACAGTATAATGCTCCATAGTGACCTCTGCATACAGTATTATTTCCCATAGTGGCCCCAGTACACAGTATTATTCCCCATAGTGGCCCCTGTACAGAGTATTATTCCCCATAATGGACCTTGTACTCAGTATTGTGCCCCTTAGTGGCCCCTGCACACAATATTATGACCCATAGTAGCCCCTGTACACAGTTTTATGCCCCATAGTGGCCCCTGTACACAGTATTATTCCCCATAGTGGCCCCTGCCAGTGGCGGATCCAGGGTTTGCGGGGCCCTGGGCAATTGACTTTGGCGGGGCCCTACTTACTGGGGGTCTCGCACTTCTAAACTGTACTTCCCAACTGTTGAAGACTAGAAAGAGGGAACAAAACGTGCGGCGTACGCCGCAGCAAATTAGGCCCCGCCCACTTTTATGTTGACTCCACCCATTCTCATTCAATTTTCATGTGATTCCACACAGTATAATCCTCCTACAGTCACCCATAAATTATATCTCCCCCCATTTTCATATACACCCTTCATCTACCCCTAGTTTCATGTCCCCCCCTCTCTCTGTCCCCAGTTTCATGCCATTCTCCCCCTTTATCTGCCCACAGTTTCATTTCCCCCCGTCTCTGCCCCAGTGTCATGCCGTTCTCCCCCCTTCATCTGCCCCAGTGTCATGCCGTTCTCCCCCCTTCATCTGCCCCATGTCATGCCATCCCCCCCCCTTCATATGCCCCAGTGCCATGCCGTTCTCACACACACACACACTCACCATTCCTCGTTCCCCCGCAGCTCTCTCCCTCTTACACATATTATAGCCGCGATGTGATGACGTCATCACATCGCGGCTACAAATGCCGGAGCTCAGCGTTAAAGCAGGAGCTGAGCTGTGACAGCTCCTGCTTTAAACGCCTATGTTGTCAGCTCGTCGGCGTCCTACCGCCGATGAGCTGAATACATGGGCGTTTAAAGCAGGAGCTGTCAGCTCCTGCTTTAACGCTGAGCTCAGTTGGAATCGGGACATGCCGACCGGGACCATTTTGTTAGGTCCCGGCGGGGCCCCGGGCGGTTGCCCGGCTCGCCCGGCCCTGGATCCGCCCCTGGCCCTGGATCCGCCCCTGGCCCCTGCACACAGTATTATGTCCCATAGTGGCCCCTGCACACAGTATCATTCCCAATAGTGGCCCCTGTACACAGTATTATGCCCCATAGTGGGCCTTGTACACAGTATTATTCCCCATAGTGGCCTCTCTACACAGTATTATTCCTCATAGTGGCCCCAGCACACAGTATTATGCTCCGTAGTGGCCCCTGCACACAGTATTATGCTCCATAGTGGCCCCTGCACACAGTATTATGCTCCATAGTGGCCCCTGTACACAGTATTATGCTCCATAGTGGCCCCTGTACACAGTATTATGCTCCATAGTGGCCCCTGTACACAGTATTATGCTCCATAGTGGCCCCTGTACACAGTATTATGCTCCATAGTGGCCCCTGTACACAGTATTATGCTCCATAGTGGCCCCTGTACACAGTATTATGCTCCATAGTGGCCCCTGCACACAGTATTATGCTCCATAGTGGCCCCTGTACACAGTATTATGTCCCATAGTGGCCCCTGCACACAGTATCATTCCCCATAGTGGCCCCTGTACACAGTATTATGCCCCATATTGGCCCTTGCACACAGTATTATGCCCCATAGTGGCCCCTGTACACAGTCTTTTCAGACCCCAGATTATAATAATCAGAAACCCAGGGGAGGATACAAACATAAAAAACGCTGTTACTTTCCTCTCCTGAGCTCCAGCACACTCCTGCCTGATGTCGGCCATCTTCAATAATGGAAGAGACATCACTTGAGCTTGGGCTTGCATTGCAGTGTAAAGTATGCCACGAGTGGGCCCAAAGCCTTCTGGAGCCAGAAGAAGTGAGTAACTGTGTTTTTTATGCTCGCTCATCTCTCCTGGGCCTCCAATCATTATCTGAGGCTGGGTCCTGTGGCAGTTGCTACCATTGCTACCCCGGTAGTTACGCCCCTGCTACAAGCTCAGTCCCCTTTACTTATACCAAAAGTACTTGAGATTCAAGATATGACCCCTTGTGTCTACTATATTCGGTGGCTTTCGATGACTCAGTCTTCAGTCTTCTTTGAGGTAATATGTTGTGTATAGAAGAGAGGACGCGCAATGTTATTGTCCCCATCACAGAGACTGACCCCCATAACACTTTGGACAGGATTTATGTGTGATGTACTCTTGGTATATGGCACCTCCCATAGTCCCCAATCCTGCCACCATGTACACTTGGATCAGCAGCTGAATCTAGTTCTGGATTACTTAGCGGCGGCGACCACTCTCATCATAGCTAGTATGTAAAGACAGATCCAAATAAAAGACAAAAAACACCATATAGTTTTTTTTTTTTTTCGTTTTTTTTTTATTGAGTAGCAACATTGTAATAAAGTTATTACTGGACCTTTAACATAGAATAAATGGGTCACTGACTGAGAGGTCAGGCCGGTGGATACCATGGAGCGCGCTGCATTCTGACCACCATGTCCTGAGATGAAAGCCATCTGACCCAAAGGATCCAGAGGAAGGCAAAACGAACTCCCCGGAGCGTTATACCTCAGGGGGGCAAAAAATTCCTTCCTGACCCCACGTGTGGCGATCGGATATCTCCCTGGATCCAAACTGTCCTGCTGCATACTGCTTTATATTTGTATATTTTTATTTGTTCTGGAGATATGACCCTGTAAGGAAAGAAAGAGACATCCTGCTCCTAGGAGCTTACAATCTAATACAATACACATTCTGCCCTTAAGAGCTTACAATCTAATACAATACATAATGATATGATATTAATTATGTTAACCACTTCCGGACCGCCCATATACTATAAACGTCCGGGAAGTGGTTGCCTAGTTCTGACAGGACGTACCAGTACGTCCAATCAGAACACAGCAGCTGGATGGAGATCGTGCAGCTGCTGAAGCTGGGAGCCGGCTGTAACTTCAGCCGGAGCTCCCAGAGAGATGGCAGGGAAGGTTTATTCCCTTCCCTGCTTTCTAGATCGCTGTGTATACAGCGCTCAATGAGCGCTGTATACATGGCTATGGGCGCCGCCATGATGCGGCCGGCCTCTAACCCGGCGGTCATGTGATCCGCCAGGCTTAGTGTCTTACAAGAGCTGCTGGGTCCTACAGGACCCAGTTCAGCTCTGTAATTGTAAAAAACTGGATTCCTCCTGCAACTGAGGCTAAATGTACCAGCCTCAGTTATAGGGGAAATCAGCCTCCCTAACACAAAAAAAAGTGATCAGATGTCCCCAAAGGTCTCTTATGACCTTATGGGGACACAATCTGAAAAAAAAAAAAAAGTTTTAAAAAATGAAAATAAAATAATTAAAAATAAATAAATAAAAAAATACGCTAATAAAACGCCGTTATTAAAGGTTATAGCCCCACCCCCGACAACACCATACAAAATAAAAAATACCGTAACGGAGAGGAAAAACTATTTTATAAAGTTTTTCAGTAGTACTTTGTGTTATTAAATAAAAAAAAATAATAAAGTGAAAACCAGACACAATTTCCCTCCTATTTTGTTTATATTTTCCCGGATATAAAAAAAATTAAAACACATTTGAAAATAAAAACAATATAAAAATAAAGCCCTAGGTGTCCCCGAAAAAAGACGCAAAAATTAGTTGAATGAGATGTACGAGAAAAATGTTACAGCCCTCAAAACCGCACATACAAAAATCCCAAAAATGTGTCTGGTCCTGGATCACAAATTGGCCCGGTACTGAAGTGGTTAATTACAATCACACAGCGCAGGCTGGCCTTAAGACCCCAAAGACTATAATGGGGGTCCGCATGGTCACCTGACAGACACCCAGTGGACTCCATTATAGTCAATGTGGTCTGCCCATGTACGTTTGTTACCGTAGAAACAGTGATCCGGCCTCTGTTGTTCAGGTCCCCCGGCGTCCTGAATAACGAAGAGAAAACCGCTTGTATGAACCTAATGTCAGCAAGATTTGGGGGGCTAATGGTTCAGTTCTGTGCCGCACCACGCAAGCCTCAGCCTGGTCTACCTGGTCATACTGTCCTCTTCAAGCTATTAAGCTCAAGTGACCCAAGATGGTGTCAGTGCACAACGTTACACACTCCATTCTGATTGTGATGTCATGCGGAATGTGTGATGTCAGCTGCCTTGTGATGTCGTCATAGCTGCCACTGTTATTTTATGAATACTGACTCAACTAGAAACGTAAACCTATAAATAGCAAAATAAAACGACATTTTATTGATATTCGTTACAATCTGGGATCCTAAATACGGTGATATAATTGTCAATTTCAACACAATAAATGAACAGAGAAAGATAGAAATTGATACAAATAGAGAAGCAGCCAGCATGGCCATGAAGCCCTCTCTGCAGGGCCCCACAGTAATCTATGAGGCCAGTGGTGAAACTAGGAATGGCGAATTTTTGACATGGGTTCGTCAGGGACTCCGTCTCCTATCCTGCTTGACAAATGTCCTGCATTTTTCAGGTGGAAACCTAGTGGATCCCATTATAGTCTATGGGATTCATTGGTTTCCACACGTAACCACTAGAGTTGATTGGAATAGTATTCGAAACATAGATTTGACATACCTCGCTCCCATAGGAATGAATGGGAGAGGCTGAACAGCAAGGGGTTAAGCGCCGGCCGCCAGCTTCCATTCATTCCTATTGAGCGAGGTATTAGAAACTAGAGTTTTGAATACTATTCGCTCATCTCTAGTAACTAGAGAAACGGCCGCTTCGAATAGAACGCACCCATAGGAATGAATGGAAGTGGCCAGCACGCCAGCTACGTCAATTCATTCCTATGGGTGCGTGCTATTCGAAACTGGAGTTTCGAATAGTACTCGCTCATCTCTATTAGTAACCACTTTTCAAAATCCCACAATGCCACCACCCTATCCTAGACTGATCGAGGCCTTATCCAAATGACCCATAAATAACCCAAATCTGTAATTGTAAAAAATATAAACTGCGGCTCAATAAAACATGGCTCCATAAACTCCTAAATTCTAAGGAGTCTAAGGGTACGTTCACACAGGATTTTTTGTACCGGCATCCAGTTGCACACTCCGCACCAGATTAGGCCCAATGCATGGGCCTAGTCCGGAGGAGGGAGTGTCTTCAGGCCGAATCACAAGGCGAAACGGCCTGAAGAATGAGCACCTCGCTTCTTTTTCCAGGAAAAAACACCTGACCCGCACCCATTGATTTCAATGTCAGCCGTCTTTTTGGTCAGGATTTGGAGGCGAATACAGCCTCAAAATCCTCGCCAAAAAATTCAGTGTGAATGGACCCTTATAAGGGGGCATTCACACGGAGTAACGCCGGGCGTGTATCACAGCCGTACACGCCGGCGTTACAGCAGACTGCCGAACACTTCCCATTCACTTCAATGGGAGCACTCGTAACGCCGCCGTTACGAGCGCTCCCATTGAAGTGAATGGGAAGTGCTCGGCAGTCTGCCGTAACGCCGGCGTGTACGGCTGTGATACACACCCGGCGTTACTCCGTGTGAATGCCCCCTAAGACGTGCAGGACTCCTCTGCATTCCTGAAGCAACTTCAGTCACGGCACAGAGTAGTTTCTTGCAGTTGCAAAATGAATAGACCTTAGGCTGCTCTTTACTTAGTTGGGAGAAATTTCCAGCAGCAGAAAGATTTTCCAAACCCATTCATTTGAATGGGTTTGAAAAGTGTCCGGGTGTGAGCGCCGGTGAGCGTTTTATGCTCTCCGCGGCGAAACCGTTTTTTTTTTTTAACTGGACACAAAGTCGAACATGCAGGACTTTGAGTTTATATAAAACGGTTTCGCCACAGAGCGCATAAAAACGCTCACGGCGCTCACAGCCGGACACTGTCTGACAGGTTTCCGTCTTCTGCCAGCAGAAGAAGGAAACCTGATAACGGAGACTGAACGCTGGTGTGAACCCAGCGGCAACTAAACTTGCCAACTTTTTGTATACGTCAGACGCAGTATTAGGCTCATGTCAATTTAACGGATCCGTTTTTTAATTAAAAAAAAAATAAAAATGATGCATCAAAAAACTGATCCAATAACAGATGTGCATCAGTATTTTATGATTACCTCTGCCACCCCCACATGTGCTTCACTAATACTATCAGGGGAGGCACATAGGGGTGCAATCATTAGGCTAGCACACGTTGGGGGTGCAATGAATCACTAATAGATGCCCCCCTTGTCAATAGCGTAACTAGGTATGACGGGGTCACTTGGAGAACTTCTGACATGCCCCCCCCCTCTTCCTCCTGAAGACCCCACCACCTTACCCCGCATTCCTGCATGCACTATTATGCCCCAAAGTGGCCCCTGCACACAGTATTATTCCCCATAGTGGCCCCTGTACACAGTATTGTGCCCCATAGTCGCCCCTGCACACAGTATTGTGGCCCCTGTACACAGTATTATGCCCCATAGTGGCCCCTTCACACAGTATTATGCCCCATAGTGGCCCCTGCACACAGTATTATGTTCCATAGTTGCCCCAGTACACAGTATTATGCCCCATAGTGGCCCCTGCACACAGTATTATGACTCATAGTGGCCCCTGTACACAGTATTATGCCCCATAGTGGCCCCTGCACACAGTATTATGCCCCATAGTGGCCTCTGCACACAGTATTATCCCCCATAGTTGCTCCTGCACACAGTGTTTTGCCCCATAGTAACCCCTGTACACAGTATTATCCCCCATAGTGGCCCCTGTACACAGTTTTATGCCCCATAGTGGCCCCTGTACACAGTATTATCCCCCATAGTGGCCCCTGCACACAGTATTATGCCCCATAGTGCCCCCTGTACACAGTATTATGCCCCATAATGGCCCCTGTACACAGTCGTTTCAGACCCCAGATTATAATAATCAGAAACCCAGGGGAGGATACAAACATAAAAAAACTGTTACTTTCCTCTTCTGAGCTCCTTCTTTTCCTCTTCTGTCTCTTCCATCTTCAATGATGGAAGAGACAGACCAAGCGTAATATGATGTGGATACCTGGGACCAACCCTCCCATGCGACTGATGAAATCCCCAACATAACAAAATACGAACAGTCTCTTGGGTGAAAATGTGGGGGTCGGTCACAGCTTTATTAAATAAACACATCAGCAGAACCCTGCTACCGCCCTCCTATGCCAAGACAAGCGCGTCACCGGAATGCCCCACCACCGCCTGCGGTGTGCATGTGCGTGATATTCAGCAGGTGACGCACCTCTCATCTTCTACACAAGATGACCAAAAGGGGGGAAGGGGAGGCGCAAGGTCCCGCCAACATGCCAGCTGTGACACCTGAAGGAAAAAACAAAGAATAAATAACAATCAAAGGAAATACAAAACCAAATAAATAACAAAACCCAAAGGAAAACCCAACCGCAAAACAAACATTGCCCAAGACGGGAAGGGAGGGAGGGCGATGTCTTCTTTCTTCGACGCTAGCGGGGGATCAAAGAGGAAGTCCCCGCCCAGCGCCGGAGCCTAAATAGGGCTGGCAAGCCCCTTCCCCAAACTTACCCTTAGTACTTAAGGGTTAAAGCATGTGTCTTGTATACTGTGTGAGGACTGTATGTTTGTATACAGGTATGTCTGTGTATGTTAAAGAGGAGCTTTCACCTCCTGGGGCACATGCGGTTTTATATACCGCTAGAAAGCTGACAGTGCACTGAATTCAGTGCAGCTTTCCTGTTCTGTGCCCCCGGTGAAGAGCTATCGGTCCCGGTACTGTAGCTCTTCACTGTCAGAAGGGCATTTCTGACAGTCAGTCAGGAACGTCCTTCTTCCCAGCAGCGCCTATTGTGCTGTACTATGAGATCGGGGAGGAACGCCCCCTCCCCTCCTGATAATGCTCGTCCATAGACGTGTACTGGGGGAGGTAGCGTTCCTCACCGCTCAGCGTCATCACTAGGCGGTAAGCAAAGCCCCCTCACACAGTACAGCGCAATAGACGCTACTGTGAGGAAGGGCGTTACTGATTGACTGTCATAAACGCCCTTCTGACAGTGAAGAGCTACGGTACCGGCACCGATAGCTCTTCACCCGGGGCACAGAACGGGAAAGCTGCACTGAATTCAGCACACTGTCGGCTTTCTAGCGGTGTATTAAACCGCATGTGCCCCAAATGGTGAAAGGTCCTCTTTAAGGATTAGGTGCAACAGTGAGACGCAGTGTTTTTCATTGAGCTTTTGTCCCCAGTGCCCCATTATCCTCCTGCCTGTGTCTGTTCAGTCTCATGGCCTTATTTATGGAAATCCTGTATCTAATTGGTTTTAGTGGTCCCATGAGGTGCAGGACTCCCAGCAAGGAGGCGCTGGCACGAGACTAAATGGACACTGGCGGCGGACAATGGAGCAATGGGGGCAGGTTATTTATTTTTTATTTTACACCTCCCGCCAGGCACATGGGTTGATCCAATTCGTGGACAAATCTTTAAAGGATTGATCCATCTTTACAATATTGATGGTCTGTCCTTAGGATAGGCCGTCAATATTACATCTGTGATGATACAACAGCCAGGACCTCTACAGATCAGCTCTTCCAGGACAGTGTGGCTACAGGTAATGGTAACATTTCTAGGAGCTGCGCTGTTCACTTTCCATACAGAGTGTAGCAGTAGGTTTAGGTAGTATGTTGTTGCACATTGTATGGCAGGTGAGCAGCATGGCTCCCGAGATGGTATTACATTTAGCTGCCCTGTCTCGGTATCGCTGGTCTGCAGGGTCCTGGTGGTGGGCCCCTAGAAACAATTCCACTGGTGGGCCCTAGACACCCCAGTCCGACCCTGGACAAGGTAGCCGGGGACTGAAGGAAAAGCAAGCAATGGAAGAAGAGATAAGGTAGCCGGGGACTGAAGGAGAACCAGGCAAGGATAGAAGAGACAAGGTAGCCAGGGACTGAAGGAGAAGCAGGCAGGAGGAGGAAGAGACAAGGTAGCCGGGGACAGAGGGAGAAGCAGGCAATGGAGGAAGAGACAAGGTAGCCTGGGACTGAAGGAGAACAAGCAATGGAAGAAGAGATAAGGTAGCCCAAGACTGAAGGAGAAGCAGGCAAGGGAAGAAGAGACAAGGTAGCCGGAGACTGAAGGAGAAGCAGGCAAAGGAGGAAGAGACAAGGTAGCCGGGGACTGAAGGAGAAGCAGGCAAGGAAGGAAGAGACAAGGTAGCCGGGGACTGAAGGAGAAGCAGGCAAAGGAGGAAGAGACAAGGTAGCCGGGGACTGAAGGAGAAGCAGGCAAGGAAGGAAGAGACAAGGTAGCCGGGGACTGAATGAGAAGCAGGCAAGGATGGAAGAGACAAGGTAGCCGGGGACTGAAGGAGTAGCAGGCAAGGAAGGAAGAGACAAGGTAGCCGGGGACTGAAGGAGAAGCAGGCAAGGGGACAAGAGACAAGGTAGCCGGGGACTGAAGGAGAAGCAGGCAGGGGAAGAAGAGACAAGGTAGCCGGGGGCTGAAGGAGAAGCAGGCAGGGGGAGGAAGAGACAAGGTAGCCGGGGAATGAAGGAGAAGCAGGCAGGGGAGAAGAGACAAGGTAGCCAGGGACTGAAGGAGAAGCAGGCAGGGGAGAAGAGACAAGGTAGCCAGGGACTGAAGGAGAAGCAGGCAGGGGAGAAGAGACAAGGTAGCCAGGGACTGAAGGAGAAGCAGGCAAGGAAGGAAGAGAGAAGGTAGCCGGGGACTGAATGAGAAGCAGGCAAGGATGGAAGAGACAAGGTAGCCGGGGACTGAAGGAGTAGCAGGCAAGGAAGGAAGAGACAAGGTAGCCGGGGACTGAAGGAGAAGCAGGCAAGGGGACAAGAGACAAGGTAGCCGGGGACTGAAGGAGAAGCAGGCAGGGGAAGAAGAGACAAGGTAGCCGGGGGCTGAAGGAGAAGCAGGCAGGGGGAGGAAGAGACAAGGTAGCCGGGGACAGAGGGAGAAGCAGGCAATGGAGGAAGAGACAAGGTAGCCGGGGACTGAAGGAGTAGCAGGCAAGGAAGGAAGAGACAAGGTAGCCGGGGACTGAAGGAGAAGCAGGCAAGGGGACAAGAGACAAGGTAGCTCAAGACTGAAGGAGAAGCAGGCAGGGGAAGAAGAGACAAGGTAGCCGGGGGCTGAAGGAGAAGCAGGCAGGGGGAGGAAGAGACAAGGTAGCCGGGGACAGAGAGAGAAGCAGGCAATGGAGGAAGAGACAAGGTAGCCGGGGACTGAAGGAGAACAAGCAATGGAAGAAGAGATAAGGTAGCCCAAGACTGAAGGAGAAGCAGGCAAGGGAAGAAGAGACAAGGTAGCCGGGGACTGAAGGAGAAACAGGCAAAGGAGGAAGAGACAAGGTAGCCGGGGACTGAAGGAGAAGCAGGCAAGGAAGGAAGAGACAAGGTAGCCGGGGACTGAAGGAGAAGCAGGCAAGGAAGGAAGAGACAAGGTAGCCGGGGACTGAAGGAGAAGCAGGCAAGGAAGGAAGAGACAAGGTAGCCGGGGACTGAAGGAGTAGCAGGCAAGGAAGGAAGAGACAAGGTAGCCAGGGACTGAAGGAGAAGCAGGCAAGGAAGGAAGAGACAAGGTAGCCGGGGACTGAAGGAGAAGCAGGCAAGGAAGGAAGAGACAAGGTAGCCAGGGACTGAAGGAGAAGCAGGCAGGGGACAAGAGACAAGGTAGCTCAAGACTGAAGGAGAAGCAGGCAGGGGAAGAAGAGACAAGGTAGCCGGGGGCTGAAGGAGAAGCAGGCAAGGAAGGAAGAGACAAGGTAGCCAGGGACTGAAGGAGAAACAGGGAGGGGAAGAAGAGACAAGGTAGTCAGAGACAAAAGGAGAAGCAGGCAAGGAAGGAAGAGACAAGGTAGCTGGGGACTGAAGGAGAAGCAGGCAAGGAAGGAAGAGACAAGGTAGCCGTAGACTGAAAAAAAAAAGCAGGAAGGGGAAGAAGAGACAAGGTAGCCAGAGACTGAAGTAGTAGCAGGCAAGGAAGGAAGAGACAAGGTAGGTAGCCAGGGACTGAAGGAGAAGCAGGAAAGGGGAGAAGAGACAAGGTAGCCCAAGACTGAAGGAGAAGCAGGCAGGGGAAGATGAGACAAGGTAGCCGGGGGCTGAAGGAGAAGCAGGCAGGGATAGAAGAGACAAGGTAGCCAGGGACTGAAGGAGAAGCAGGCAGGGGAAGAAGAGACAAGGTAGCCGGGGACTGAAGGAGAAGCAGGCAGGGGAGAAGAGACAAGGTAGCCGGGGACTGAAGGAGAAGCAGGCAAGGGAGGAAGAGACAAGGTAGCCGGGGACTGAAGGAGAAGCAGGCAAGGGAGGAAGAGACAAAGTAGCCAGGGACTGAAGGAGAAGCAGGCAGGGATAAAAGAGACGAGGTAGCCGGGGACTGATGGAGAAGCAGGCAAGGGAGGAAGAGACAAGGTAGTCGGAGAATGAAGAAAAAGCAGGCAGGGGAGGAAGAGACAAAGTAGCCAGGGACTGAAGGAGAAGCGGGCAAGGAAGGAAGAGACAAGGTAGTCGGAGACTAAAGGAAAAGCAGTCAGGGGAGGAAGAGACAAGGCAGCCCGAGACTGAAGGAGAAGCAGGCAAGGGAAGAAGAGACAAGGTAGCCGGGGACTGAAGGGAAAGAGACAAGGTAGTCGGAGACTGAAGGAGAAGCAGGCAAGGGAGAAAAAGACAAGGTAGCCAGAGACTGAAGGAGAAGCAGGCAAGGGAGAAAAAGACAAGGTAGCCGGAGACTGAAGGAGAAGCAGGCAAGGGAGGAAGAGACAAGGTAGCCGGAGACTGAAGGAGAAGCAAGCAAGGGAGAAAAAGACAAGGTAGCCGGAGACTGAAAAAGAAGCAGGCAGGGGATGAGATTCACACAGACAGCACTGTTGTAGATAAAGTTATTGTATGATACGAATATTAGTATATTTAATGATTTTATGAGGCAAGTGTTCACAGGTATGAGCCAGTCATCTTCTGGTAACTGTGCTTCTAAGGGTCCATTCACACTGAGGTTTTTGGTGAGGATTTTGACGCTGAAAATCCACGTGAAAAAAAAGCCAGAAAAAGGAACCCATTGAAGTAAATGGGAGGCTTTTTTTTTCCACACTGATTCCACGCCAGAATCAGCACCAAATGGACTCTTATGTATCTGGTAACTATCTAGTATCTTCTAGTAACTCTGCTTCTAATATATCTGGTAACTATCTAGTATCTTCTGGTAGATCTGCTTCTAATGTATTTTATAAGATATCTAGTATCTTCTGGTAGCTTTGGCGCTAATATATCTGGTAACTGTCTAGTATTTTCCGGTAGCTCTACTGTCATGGCCAAAAGTTTTGAGAATGATACAAATATTAATTTTTACAAAGTCTACTGCTTCAGTTTTCCTAATGGCAATTTGCATATACTCCAGAATGGTATAAAGAGTGATCAGCTTAACAGCAATTACTTGCAAAGTCAATATTTGCCTAGAAAATGAACTTTATCCCCCAAAACACATTTCAACATAATTGCAGCCCTGCCTTAAAAGGACCAGCTAATATCGTTTCAGTGATTGCTCCATTAACACAGGTGTGGGTGTTGATGAGGACAGGGCTGGAGATCAATCTGTCATAATTAAGTAAGAATGACACCACTGGACACTTTAAAAGCAGGCTGGTGCTTGGCACCATTGTTTCTCTTCTGTTAACCATGGTTATCTCTAAAGAAATACATGCAGTCATCATTGCACTGCACAAAAATGGCCTAACAGGGAAGAGTATCGCAGCTAGAAAGATTGCACCTCAGTCAACAATCTATCGCATCATCAAGAACTTCAAGGAGAGAGGTTCCATTGTTGGCAAAAAGGCTCCAGGGTGCCCAAGAAAGACCAGCAAGCACCAGGACCGTCTCTTAAAAGTGTTTCAGCTGTGGGATCGGGCTACCAGCAGTGCAGAGCTTGCTCAGGCATGGCAGCAGGCAGGTGTGAATGCATCTGCACGCACTGTGAGGTGGAGACTCTTGGAGCAAGGCCTGGTCTCAAGGAGGGCAGCAAAGAAGCCACTTCTCTCCAGAAAAAACATCAGGGACAGACTGATATTCTGCAAAAGGTACAGGGAGTGGACTGCTGAGGACTGGGGTAAAGTCATTTTCTCTGATGAATCCCCTTTTCGATTGTTTGGGACATCTGGAAAACAGCTTATTCGGAGAAGACGAGGTGAGCGCTACCACCAGTCTTGTCTCATGCTAACTGTAAAGCATCCTGAAACCATTCATGTGTGGGGTTGCTTCTCAGCCAAGGGAATCGGCTCTCTCACAGTCTTGCCTAAAAACACAGCCATGAATAAAGAATGGTACCAGAATGTCCTTCAAGATCAACTTCTCCCAACCGTCCAAGAGCAGTTTGGCCATCAACAATACCTTTTCCAGCATGATGGAGCACCTTGCCATAAAGCAAAGGTGATAACTAAATGGCTCAGGTAACAAAACATAGAGATTTTGGGTCCATGGCCTGGAAACTCCCCAGATCTTAATCCCATTGAGAACTTGTGGTCAATCATCAAGAAACAGGAGGACAAACAAAAACCTACAAATTCTGACAAAATGCAAGCATTGATTGTGCAAGAATGGACTGTTATCAGTCAGGATTTGGTCCAGAAGTTGACTGAGAGCATGCCAGGGAGAATTGCAGAGGTCCTGGAGAAGAAGGGTCAACACTGCAAATATTGACTTGCTGCATTAACTCATTCTAACTGTCAATATAAGCTTTTGTTACTCATAATATGATTGCAATTATATTTCTGTATGTGATAAAAACATCTGACAAACACACATAAAAACTAGAGATGAGCGAACACTAAAATGTTCGAGGTTCGAAATTCGATTCGAACAGCCGCTCACTGTTCGAGTGTTCGAATGGGTTTCGAACCCCATTATAGTCTATGGGGAACATAAACTCGTTAAGGGGGAAACCCAAATTCGTGTCTGGAGGGTCACCAAGTCCACTATGACACCCCAGGAAATGATACCAACACCCTGGAATGACACTGGGACAGCAGGGGAAGCATGTCTGGGGGCATAAAAGTCACTTTATTTCATGGAAATCGCTGTCAGTTTGCGATTTTCGCAAGCTAACTTTTCCCCATAGAAATGCATTGGCCAGTGCTGATTGGCCAGAGTACGGAACTCGACCAATCAGCGCTGGCTCTGCTGGAGGAGGCGGAGTCTAAGATCACTCCACACCAGTCTCCATTCAGGTCCGACCTTAGACTCCGCCTCCTCCGGCAGAGCCAGAGCTGATTGGCCGAAGGCTGGCCAATGCATTCCTATGCGAATGCAGAGACTTAGCAGTGCTGAGTCAGTTTTGCTCAACTACACATCTGATGCACACTCGGCACTGCTACATCAGATGTAGCAATCTGATGTAGCAGAGCCGAGGGTGCACTAGAACCCCTGTGCAAACTCCGTTCACGCTAATAGAATGCATTGGCCAGCGCTGATTGGCCAATGCATTCTATTAGCCCGATGAAGTAGAGCTGAATGTGTGTGCTAAGCACACACATTCAGCACTGCTTCATCACGCCAATACAATGCATTAGCCAGTGCTGATTGGCCAGAGTACGGAATTCGGCCAATCAGCGCTGGCTCTGCTGGAGGAGGCGGAGACTAAGGTCGGACCTGAATGGAGACTGGTGTGGAGCGATCTTAGACTCCGCCTCCTCCAGCAGAGCCAGCGCTGATTGGCCGAATTCCGTACTCTGGCCAATCAGCGCTGGCCAATGCATTCTATTAGCCCGATGAAGTAGAGCTGAATGTGTGTGCTAAGCACACACATTCAGCACTGCTTCATCACGCCAATACAATGCATTAGCCAGTGCTGATTGGCCAGAGTACGGAATTCGGCCAATCAGCGCTGGCTCTGCTGGAGGAGGCGGAGTCTAAGGTCGGACCTGAATGGAGACTGGTGTGGAGCGATCTTAGACTCCGCCTCCTCCAGCAGAGCCAGCGCTGATTGGCCGAATTCCGTACTCTGGCCAATCAGCACTGGCTAATGCATTGTATTGGCGTGATGAAGCAGTGCTGAATGTGTGTGCTTAGCACACACATTCAGCTCTACTTCATCGGGCTAATAGAATGCATTGGCCAGCGCTGAATTCCGTACTCTGGCCAATCAGCGCTGGCCAATGCTTAGCACACACATTCAGCTCTACTTCATCGGGCTAATAGAATGCATTGGCCAATCAGCGCTGGCCAATGCATTCTATTAGCTTGATGAAGCAGAGTGTGCACAAGGGTTCAAGCGCACCCTCGGCTCTGATGTAGCAGAGCCGAGGGTGCACAAGGGTTCAAGTGCACCCTCAGCTCTCCTACATCAGAGCCGAGGGTGCGCTTGAACCCTTGTGCACCCTCGGCTCTGCTACATTAGAGCCGAGCGTGCGCTTGAACCCTTGTGCACACTCTGCTTCATCAAGCTAATAGAATGCATTGGCCAGCACTGATTGGCCAGAGTACGGAATTCGGCCAATCAGCGTTGGCCAATGCATCCCTATGGGAAAAAGTTTATCTCACAAAAATCACAATTACACACCCGATAGAGCCCCAAAAAGTTATTTTTAATAACATTCCCCCCTAAATAAAGGTTATCCCTAGCTATCCCTGTCTCATAGTCACAAAGTTCACATTCTCATATGACCCGGATTTGAAATCCACTATTCGTCTAAAATGGAGGTCACCTGATTTCGGCAGCCAATGACTTTTTCCAATTTTTTTCAATGCCCCCGGTTTCGTAGTTCCTGTCCCACCTCCCCTGCGCTGTTATTGGTGCAAAAAAGGCGCCAGGGAAGGTGGGAGGGGAATCGAATTTTGGCGCACTTTACCACGCGGTGTTCGATTCGATTCGAACATGGCGAACACCCTGATATCCGATCGAACATGTGTTCGATAGAACACTGTTCGCTCATCTCTAATAAAAACCAGAGGCCAGCAGATCATGTGAAAATATAATATTTGTGTGATTCTCAAAACTTTTGGCCATGACTGTAGTACTAATTCATCTGGTAAGGTAACTAGTGTCTTTTGGTAGCTCTAATGCTAATGGATGGGCTAGTAACAATTCTCAGGTTACAGCCACTACTAGCATTGTTTCAGTAGGCAAAAAAAGAAAAATAAGTTCTCCAGTGTGCCAAATAAAATATAACTTTTACTTCACATGTTTAAAAACATACATGAGTATGGATCCACAAAATGTTAAAAACAGAAGAAACAAAAGCTTACGCGTTTCGGGACGATATATGCAATCCCTTATTCATAGCCATTGTTACTAGCCTAATGGATGGGCTAGTAACAATTCTCAGGTTACAGCCACTACTAGCATTGTAGCTCAGTGGTTAGCATTGCAGTCTTGGAGTCCTGGGTTCGAATCCTGCCAAGAGCTACATCAGCAAGGAGTTTGCATGTTCTCCCCATGTTTGCGTGGGTTTCCTTCAGGTACTTTGGTTTCCTTCCACACTCCAAAGATATACCGATAGGAAATGTAGATTGTGAGCCCTGTATAAGACAGTGACCACAATATCTGTAAAAGTGCTGCGGATCATGTTAGAGTTATACAAGTAAACATAAAAAAAAATAGTAGTTAATGTTTTACCATCTTTGGGGTTAACAGCTCAAACTGCTTTTGCTTCACTGTCTCTGAATGTCCCAGTAATTAAAAACAGTATAATAACTTGTCAAAGAATCTTTGACATATGAGATCTTTCGTTTGGGATTCCATCTCCCATTAACTATTAAAGGGGTATTCCCACCTCGCATACTCATCAGTCTTTACTGCTGTAAAATCTTTCCTCCTGGTTTCTTGCATCATTTGGTGGGCGGGGTTTCACATGCAATCTGCTGTTTAGCTCCGCCCCATATTCACGTGTAGCTCCGCCCACCCACATTGGACTATGAAGTACAGGCAGCAGCAACTCCATTCTGTGTTACATACAGAGACTGCCTGTCTCTGCCATAATGAACACAATTGAATTAGCTAGCCTGATAACTGGGAGAACAGAAGAAATGAAAGCAGCTCCTCTCCCCTATCTGATAGCAGGAAGCTAGGTCACGTGGTGTAAACACAGGAATAGCTAGATACACAGGCTCGCTCCCGTGCACTTAGCCCCTCCTCCCTCCCCCCTGAGAGCAGCAGATACATCACTTGACTCATGAGCAGCTAAGTCAGGGCTGTGGCCACAAAGAATTGAATAAAGTAAGATAGTGGATAAACAAAGCAGTTTTGCTGCAGCAGTGTATTAGGAAAAGTATTAAATCCACATTAACAAGCAGTATAGATAGGATCCTTGTGATGGGACAACCCCTTTAAGGAGAGCATCTAGTGTGGTGAATTTGTAAATTTTTTGGCATTGATGCCTTCTGCAAAATATTCAATAGTGAAGCAGGATAAGAAACCAGAGGAGAAGCTTGAGACTGAAAAGAAGAGAGTTTTCCCATGCGCCTTCAACAAGTGACCACAGGCATTTTTGCCCCTTTTCCTCAGTATTAGGTGAGAAACAATCTGTAATTGTTCTGCTTGGAGGCATATAGGAACTTTGGGGGCACGGAGTGGTATACACATGACAAATCATATCGACAGAAGATGGCAGACTATCCCAATATGAGCTGGGGACAGACAGACATTGGTTTGTGGCTGAATCTTATGCTGCCACAAAGAAATGTACAGGATAGACAAACTACCACTGCTCAAGAATTTTTGAGAAAGGGAGTTTTTTCTTTCAATGAATGACAGTGCAAATGAGATAGAAACTGATGATTTATGTGCAAATGCTCATTTTGTGCCAGTGCTCATCCAGCTCATCCATGGTCATGTGATTTACGGTCCAGGGTCATGTGATGAGCACACAGGTGTACAGCTGATTACCAGGCAGATGTCTGATTACTGTGCTGTGCATATAACATGCAGCACCTGTGTGCTCATCACATGACCATGGACCGTAAATCACATGACCATGGACTGTAAATCACATGACTATGGTCAGAGTTTCATCCTCTAGAAGTAACAGAATGAATGGCAGCAAGCAGAGATCTAGAAAACCGTGAGGAATTGATACAGAAAGTATATTGGAAAATTGTACCACTTTTTATTATACAAACCATAACATTTTTCTCTCAATATTGGTCTGAAAGTGGCCAACCCTTTTAAGTTTATGGTTGGAGTTTTTTTAGCAAATCCAATGGCCATACCTTACAGCAATCTGAAATTGTTGATTTAGAATCTCTTAATCTATTCACTGTAGCAGTGGGTTCAGTAGGATATGATGCATTTTTCAATGTCCATTGGTAAGATGGATTATGATCGAAGAATTGGAAGGAAAGTGGAATGGTTAGGAGTGTTGTATTATTAGTTATCCCCATTAGGCCCGGTTCCCATCTGCGTTTGGGTAATTCCGTTCCCCTCTCCGCATGAAAAATGTGGAGAGAAAAGTATTGAAAGCAGCACTTTTCTTTACAAATTTTTCATGCGGAAACCACACGGACCCCATTATAGACTATGGGGTCCTTGGGTTTTCCTTTGGTAACTGCTTTTTTATGTGAATTAGGTCCCCAAGCAGAGTCCCGTGAAAGGAAACCCATGTGCAGATGTGAACCAGGCCTTAATTGTCGCAAATGAAATGTAAATTGTCTTTTATCAAAATCAGAACCGGGCTGCCATATAGGGACATTGGCAACTCCTGAACACACTGTGGGTGTGCCAATTGGGGCCAAAAAGTACTGATAAACCCCTTAGATATCAAGGTCATGTTTTAGCGTGGCATCTAAGGGGTGATCAACTGTGAATGTTAGAAAACTGCAGGTGTTAGAGAACAGTGTCAGCCATACAACATGGCTGACACTCGCTTGCATGGTGCACACTCTTATAGTAGGGCGGAATGTGGGAAACCCTTTCTGCCTTCACCTTACTATTATGGCCCATATCTGGAAGGGATTAGAGATTTTCTGAATATATGTGCATGTAGACATATGCCTAAGTTATAGCAATAAATCTGCACATTGTAAACATATCTTAGCATATTCAGCTCATATAACATTATGCCTGGGTTACACCTTTAGCCACTAGTATCAATTATTTGCCATTTTATTCTTTAGAAGTACACTTTAACACAAAATTGCATATAGATGCCAGTGTGTGTAAAGTGCTGAGGGCAGTTTGATATGGTGCTAGGTGTCTATTTTCAGAAGTTATATAAGCATTATTATAAAAGCCGTTTTTTTATAATGATTCTTACTGTTGCATACCACCTCAAGTTTCAGCACACTTCTATTCTAATGTCTTCATTTTTCATCAGCAAAGCAATAAGACTGGGTTCACAAGGTGCTTTTTTCATCAATAACTGCATGGTTTTCATATTGAAATAATCTCTACTATTTGCCCTGCTAAAAAAGCTGTTACACAGCACCGTACATCGAACTTACAAAAAGTTATGGGTTTCACAATATGGTGACGGAAAACTTGTTTTAAGTTTTGAATTTATGTAAAAGTGTTAAAGCATAAAAAAAAACAAAAGCAAATCACTGCATGGACTCAAGAATACTTTCGGAAATCATTGTATGTGAATATAATTTTTCCATACAATCTACAAATCCAAAGTTAAAGTGTATCATGCAAAGAAGAAGTCCCTAAACACTGCCATCTTCTCTGGGCTGCAGCTCATTTGAAAAGGACTGAAGAAAAATTCATCATCAATCCGTGGTCAGATGACTCAAAATTTTAAATTCTTTATGGAAACAATGGATGTCAGTCCTACAGACTCAAGAAAATGAGGACAGTCTAGTATGTTGTCTGCACACAGATCAAATGCCTTCATCTCTGGTGGTGTGGGTTTACATTAGTGTCTATGGCATGGACAGCTTACACATCTTGAAAGGCAATGCTAAGCAATATATAAAGGTTTAAGGACATCATATGCTCCCATCCAAATAATGTCACCTTTAGGGAAGGCCTTGCATATTTCAGCAAGACAATCTAAATTACATACTGCACTACAACAGCGTGGAAGGGACCCCGGAAACCGTAAGTAGCCGGGGCCTCAAATAGGAAGGGCCATCCTAAGCGATTAAACGCCTTTTCTGTGTCTAAGCTGAGTACTAAGGGTTCAAAGCCAGATCAATGAGATCAATAGTTCTCCTGGTGTTATCACCACCCTGGCGACATGGAATAAAACCCACCTGGTATTTATGGATCAGGAAGGGGAGACACATGTTGAGTCTGGATGCCAGACGCTTAGTAAACAGCTTATGATCCGCATTCAGGAGTGATATGGGCCTATAATTCCTACAGTCAAGATGGCCCTTATCGAGTTTTGGGATGAGAGTGAGGAAGGAATGTGAGAGGAAGTCAGAAATAGGCTCACCTGACATGAAGACCAAGAATAAAGAGACAAGGTGCGGAACCAGTTCTGCCCCAAATGCACTGTTTTAGTGGACAGAGAGCCCGATGCAAGTGTGAACCTAGCCTCAGTTAATAAAGTGCATTAGTAAAATGGGGTTATTGTAATTTACTTTACAATGTTAAAGCTTTAATAATTTCTAATATATATATACGTATGTAAAGCCCCAATTCCAAAAAAGTTTAGATGCTGTGTAAAGTATAGACGAAGAGAAGTGTAGAAAAATCCAGCAAACAGGGATCCAACTTGAGTTAATAATAAAACTTCACTTATTTCGTGGGAGATATACTCCAAATAAATAAAATTGTGTAAAGTGTGCAGAAAACAAGAATGCAATATATGGAAATCTGATATATCTATATTTTATTCACAGTAGAACACAGAAAACATCAGAAGTTGAAAGGCAAACAATTTTTCATTTCATTAGGTAAAATTAATTAATTTAGAAATTGATGGCAACAGTGACATCTCCAAAATTTTGGGAAGGAGCAATATCCACCATTGTATAGTATTCCCACTTCTTTTTACAACAGTTTGTAAATGTCTGGGAGGTGAGGAGACATATAACTGGAGATTGGGGAAAGGAATGTTGTCCTATTCTTGTCTGATGTACAGTATGTGTCTGGTGCATAGTTACACACCCGGCATGCGCCGTACTATTACGCAGGCCACGAGTTTGAGACCCCTGACTTAGACAAAATAGTCATCTTGACCGTGGCAATCCGACCGAAGAGACAGAGACAACACTAGCCACTTAGTAAGGAGGGCCTGTATATGTCTATAAAGGAAGGGGAAAATTTGCTTTATATAGCTGGTAAAAGGATCCTGTTAAATATATACCCAAGTATTTCAATGAGGAGAGCTGCTACTTGTACCGGAAAGCAGCCTGAAGGCCAGCCAAGCTAGAAAGGGGGATGCAGATAGGCAAGGTCTCCATCTTAGAGGTATTGACCTTACAACCAGATAAGCAGCCAAAGCGGGAAAGAAGAGCATGGAAATTGGGAAGGGATAGATGTGGGTTAGTAAGAGTCAGGAGGATATCATCCACAAACAGAGAAAGTTTAACTCATGATCACGCACACGGACCCCCGAGATGTCAGGGCTCAGGTGGATGGGAAAATTGCACAAGCACGCCTTCTGGCTCCTCTTACTACTCCTCACTTGCGCTGGGTGCTTGATTGCCAAATATTGGTGTAAACCTGCCCTGCCAGCCCTCGAGGAGCTGTATTCCAAGATTAGGGATGCACGCTCCCTGGAGTATCTGACAGTTCTACTCAATAACGAGGAGGGGAAGTTCCATACAATTTGGAACCCATGGGACAAGTTTTGGGCTACTCAACCTCTCTGATCTGGTACTACTTTTGTCCCCCCTCCCCCTGGATGTCCCCTTCTTTTGTTCTTCCGTCTCATCTTACCTTGTCTTGTTGTTAGTTCTATTGGTTTTCATGGCATATTGTTCACTTGTCTGATTTTATTCTGTTGTTATTATTATGTCTTACTTTGTTAGTACCTTTTGTGGATGTGTTATCTCCTTTTTTTTTTGCAGCATTTCAACTTTTGCCTTGTCTTGTAGCCTTTCTTAAATGACAAAATTCTTTAAATAAACAGTTTAAAAAGTAAAAAAAAAAAAGACTGTCAGCCAATCTTAATAATAAAGGTCCTGACAAGTGCAAGGCATACTCATATATTAAGAGACTCCAGCATCTAATAATAATGTTATTTATATAGCGCCAAGATATTCTGCATCACTTTACAAATCAGATGGTACATGAACAGACAGTATTTGACATTACAATGTGACAAAAATTAACATATCAAACATTGAGGTCCCCTGCTCGCAAAAGATTACAATCTATGAGGAAATAGGGAGACAAGAAGTAAGAGGGTTTGTTTGGTACAATGGTCCAGCCATCTTTTAATAAATAACATCATATAACTGAAGCTGTATGAGCCATCACCAGTCAATATCTGTGAATATACAGATACTAAGTGCATGGAGTGCACTGGAGGAGGTGCGATGGGATAGGATCACTTGTGCAAATACTAGGGCAAAAAGAAGAAAGCTGGGAGACTTCTTCCTTCACTGGATCAAAAAATGAGAGTTCACAATGAGGAGTAAAGGAGGGAGACATAAATCTGCAGATTTGTTAGATTTTCTCCACAAACATTCAGCACATCTTGAGCACTTCTGAAAAAAAACAGTTGTTTGAAGAGTGTGTTAAGGTTGCCGGAGTCTGTATTGGAAGTTTCAGGCAATCAAGGTACTACTTTATCCAGGCTGGTTTTGAGAATATCATTTTAGTGTTTGGTGGCCAGTTCAGGTCAGGAGAAAGAAGAGATGGGAGACAGTGATGACGGTAAGGTGTCTGAGTGGCAGTGGCGTAACTAAAGTCTTGTGGGCCTGGGTGCAAACTTTTGTCCGGGGCCTCCTACCTCCTTGCTAGAGCGAATTCATGATAGTGGCTGTTAGGAGCACTGAAGTGATATCTCAGATATTTCAAAGGAGTATGGCTTTAGTACCCACAACTATTATCCAGAACACAGTGAGTGACCAGCACAATGCCCAGCATGTAAACAATACTGGGACAGTATAACATGCTCTGCAGTGGACCCTACACAGTATTATGCGCCCCACAGTATTACGTACTCCACAGTGGCCCACTCAAACAGTATTATGTGCTCCATAGTGGCCCCCAAACAGTAATACGTGCTCCATGGTGGTCCCTACACAGTATTATATGCTCCAAATTGGCTCCCACACGGTATTAGGTGCTCAATAGTAGCTCCCACACAGTATTATGTGGTAACACTACCCACCCCCACCAGAGACTGAATCCCCCATTCCCCCCTCTTGCCCACACACAGCCTACACCCCCATGTCTCCCTCTTGCTCACACACAGCCTGCACCCTCATTCCCTTCCCTTGATCACACACAGCCTGCACCCTCATTCCCTCCCCTTGATCACACACAGCCTGCACACCCATGTCCTCATTTTGCTCATACATATTCTCTTCTCCTTACCTTCCATTAGTCTCATTCCCAGCAGATTCCACACTGTCCTTTACAATCCAGAATAGTTCCGCCAACACTAGAGTCTGATCATATCCTAGTAGGCTAAAGGACCTTTGATGGATGTCGTGACGTCTTCAATGGTTCTTTAGCCCACTAAGATTTAGCATCTACCGCAGGAAGAGCCCCAGAGCGGATGCTCAGCCCAGGACAGGTGAGTATAAGTATTTTTTTTATACACCTCCCTTGGGCTGGCATTTAATGAAAAGGGGCCCAGTCAGGCCTGTGTGATTGACAGCCTATCTTCCTATCAAGTCTGGGACAGGTTCTTCCTTCCTATTTATTGTTTGCTTACATTCATCTTTCTATTGCTATGTGCATGCTGGCTATTTACTCTTTGCTGTTTGTTATCCCTATACATATTCCACACCTGTGGCTTTACTTTTGACTATTGTCTCGGATTTTGATTCTGTACTGTGCTGATCGGCTGGTATTGACCCCTTGGCTAGCTGACTTCCTTTTCGTTGTTTGTCTTGTGTTCGTTCAGTGTCATCACTTATATCCAAGAAGAGGCTGTTGCCAGGTTGTCTTCTGTCGCCTAGCAGGGACAGGGGAGGGTTCAGCTTAGGGCTTACTGTCTTGTCATGTCCCTCCTTCTAGGGTTCACCAGCAGCTACTGGGGAGTTGCTCTTCTAGCTATTCCTTTACAACAGAGCTGTAAGGAGACCAGATCAAGAATATTACCATCTTTGTGTGTGGGAGAAGTATTATGCTGGGAGAGGCTAAGTGAGGCGGTTAGTAATAAAAGATGAGAGACTGTTGGGGAAGCAGAGGTATTAATTGGAATGTTAAAATTAGAGAGTAAGAGGGCCTCTTAATAAATCAGGCACACATCTGTGTGCCGGAATGGAAATCTGTACCAGTCAGGAGCTGGCATAGATTTCCTATATGGAGCACATTTGGCCCAAGAAAGAGCCTTGTGCCAAATGTGCACCACAATTTCCCCCAATATTTATAGTGATTGAATAATGTAAATAAAAATTACAGTCAAAATTGTAGGGCTAGCTCCATACCAAAGTATTGTTAGAACAAGGACACACTAACACTACTATGAATATTTGTTAACAGATGTTTGGTTTTGTGGTGAAAGGGGTTTCTGGCCAAATTAATTTTTCATACTGTTCTTCTCCAGGCACCAGAACCTGATGTAGTGGGCAGGGAACACATGCAGAGACTAAGCCTGCAAATGCTCTGCACCAGTCTCTGGCATCTGGAGACTGTCAGAATAGCTGGACACCACAGATCATACTGTATACTGGTCAGTGTTAAAGAGGGGCCAGGAAACCGCTTTAGGCTAAGGCCCCACATTGCAGAAAAGCAGTTTGTTGTTGCAGATTTTGCTTTGATTTTTTTTTTTAGCCAATAATGGCTTGAAAAGGAATGGGATATATAAATGAAGCATTTATACTTCTCCCTTCCTAGCTTTGGCTTAAAAAACACAGTAAAATCTTCAACAAAAACAAGCAGATTTTCCACAATGTGGGGCCTCAGACTTTAACTAGCCATAATTATTTCATTTTTTTCATTAATAGAAAACAGCAGAAAAATGTACAGCCGTGTTGTGGCCACTGCCTTTATTAAAATCGGACATTCAGTGTTCAGTATAACAGATTTTCAATTCCTTAATATTTTTTTATCCCCTGGATTGGCAGACTAAGAATGTGGGCCAAAGTAACTGAGGCAGACTTTTTCCTGAGATTCCTCTTCATTTTCGAGCCTTCTGACGGAAAGCCAAAGTAGAGCTTTCATTTGTTGAATATCCTCAGATGTATGGGATGATCAGCTGACTGACTCATGCCTTGGTTTCTGTGGCAAGATTGAGCAAGGCCCTTATTTTTTCAGCGCACTTTTTCAATCTCAGATTGAAGACCGCATTTGGCACTGATTCTGGGGCGGATGCACCATAAACTCATCACCAAATTCCACTGTATGAACATATACTAAGCTTTATTTTTCCCTGCATGACCTCCCAAAGAGGTTTCATTGTACTTGTTATAAACGTTCCCCATTATACAATAGGACATTTGAAAATCCAATTTCTATTCTAGCATAACACATCTGCTTAGGGTAGTGACATACAGCAGAAGATAAAATGCAAAACCAATGCCAAGTGTGGATTAATAACACCTGTGACCTGGCTTGTTAACCCCTGGAGACACAGATGTACTGACTTGGACATGAAGTGTAATCTTCACAATCTTTGACTATAGCTTTGCTTATTCTGCCTAGAGACTTGTTTGAACTAGTGTTGATCAGCCAAGGGTTTCCTGGAAACTAGAATTACCACATGCTCTGAATCTAGTCTAGTGGCCAATCACAGGAAACGCTGGCCTATTTAAACCCACAGCTTTCTACATCCTGTGTCTGATTATTTTGGCCTGCAAGTAATCAACTTCTTGCGGAATCTCTGAAACCTCCAATTCTGTGAATAAACCTGCATATTTTGTAACACCATTTACATTCCAAACTCTGCATTTGGTCAGACTACAGTTGATCCCTTTTTGTGAAGCATTAATTTCTTTCATTTGTGTTAAACCTCAAAATCTGAGAACCAGCACTTGGACTGGGCTCTAGTACTTCAGCATAGCCGCTATACAATGATTAGAGGAGCCTTCTTCTGCCTCCATCCCCTGTATAGGTTGTGGAGGTTGCCTGGAACAGTTGATCAGTGAGAGGCACAAAATTGGTTCCCAGCCCAGAAAACCCCTTTAAGGCTAAGGCCCAACATGGCATCCCACAGCAAAAGAGCGCTATGGGAAAAATTGTGGCAGCAATGCATTGCAGTTCTTCCCGCAGCGCTTTTGACTGTAAGTTTGCAGAATTTTCCTCTGCAGACTTCCTGCATCAATTATACCTATAGGAAAACCGCCAGCGTTTACGTAGGTATAATTAACATGCTGCAATTACCCAAAAAAGCAACGGTTTTGGAATTCACCGCACGTCAGCAGCGCATATTTTAACACAAAGTGGGAATGGGATTTGCTAGAATCCCATTCACTTTGTTGTGACTGTAAAACTCAGTAGAAATAAATGCGGCATTTCCGTCATGGGCAATCCACGGTGCTTACGCCATGTGGGGCCCCGGCCTATGAGGCCCCACGTTGAGAAAATGCAACTTTTTTTGGGTTGTGGATTTTGCTGCGTCTTTTTTAGACAAAGCCAAGAATGGGTGAAAAAGGAATGGGAAATATATAGGAAGTACTTATATTTCTACCTGCTGCTTAATCCACCACTGGCTTTGGCTCACAAAACCGCATGAAAATCTGCAAAAAAAAAAAAAAAGTTGAATTTCTGCAACATGGGGCCTTGGCCTAAGGCTTAGGCTACATGGAAAAGCTATTAAATTTTGTTTCCAATTTTGCTGTGTTCTTTTGAGCCAAAGCCAAGAGCGAAAGGAAAGGGAAATATATAGGAAGCTCTTATACTACTCCCTTCTGCCAAACCCATTCCTGGCTTTACCTTAAAAAATGCAGCAAAATTCTTCTCTGACTAGCTACTGTTGATATAAGACAGCTCGTGTCACATACCTATAATGAAAGAGATAACAGCACAGCCTCCCTGGCTGTATATTTTTAAGAAAATATGTAAAGAAAAGAATAATTGAACTATTCTCTGCAGCAGTGATAGCACAATCCTCTCGCTTCCCATGTGATGCTGTGCTGAGGCATCACGGGATTGATAACACATCACAGAGAAAGGCTGCTTTCACATGGAGTTAACGCTCCGCTCATTCTGAAACATAAACACGTTCAGAGTGAGCGGCGTAAAACAGAATCCCATTGAGTTCAATGGAGTCGGTCTTATGTGCGCTACCCATTGAACTCAATGGGAGGCTTTTTTACCTATTGCTTTCAATGGGATGCTGCTGGCATTTAAAGGGTGGGCAGGGGTCCCTGGGGGGCTGCTGCATGTGTCTGTGTGGGTACTGACTTTGTGTGGAGGGTTCTTGTAATAACTCTGTGTACGTGCGAGGGGGAGCTGTTGGTGGTTCCTTGGGTAAGGCTTAGGGCTTCTATACTTCATTTGCATAGCAGTCTGTCTGTGTTCTTCCCCCATATTCATTAATATAACATGCCCCCGAAGTCCTCTCAGGGACTGGGGAGAAATGGTGAGCTGTATTTAACACTGACTCCCCAGGCCTACCGCAACCAGTGATTCCATCTAAGTGATTGAATTGCTGCGTACCCATGAAGGTATGCGTGATATGACTGTAGTTAAATGAGATTTTCTTTGTGACTTTCTCACAATAGGCCATCAATATCAGATCTGCGGGAGGCCGAACACCTTGAGATCTCTGGCACAGAGACTTTAATGGGGCAGCACTGCAGTACCTACACTCACCGCTACAGTTTATACAGCTCTGGAGTTCTGCAGGGGACCACCGCAGATGTAATATTGATTGCCTATCCTGTATAAGTGAATAATCCCTTTAATGACGTTTTGTGGGAATTCCTTTCAGTAGGAGGAGTCCTTACATTCTGGTGCTAAATTCACATCGGCCGCATAAATAAAATTCCCGCACATAGAACTTTTCTCTCTGCCACTTTGAGTATGGAGATAACAAACCCCATTATAGCCTATGGGATCCGCTGGTGTCCATTGGTAACTGTTTTAGCAGCTTGGCGCTGCATCGTTCAATTCCCCCGATGGACGCAAATGACAGAGAACCTGCCACAGATGTGATCCTAAGCCTTACTCTAGTGACCCCATCACATGAGATGACATTGGCTGGTTTATTCCTTCAAAGCAGTAAAAACTAGACTGGGGCAGGTAAGTAGGATCAGCGTGGGAATTTTGTTTTGTTTTTTTTTCAAATAAATAAAATGGTTAATGAGGATTGAGTGGAGCGTTTTATTTCAATAAAATATATTTTTTAAATGTCTGTATTTACTTTATTAATATTGCTGTAGGTGGGACTTATAGTTAGCTATAGACCCTATGCCAACCAACCTGTACAGAATACACAAAGATCATGCACCTACCTGCAGCAACTCCATTCTAGTCATTTCAGTACTGAGACACCTTAGGGTGCATTCACACTGAGCATACGCTCAGCTCATTCTGAAGGTAAAACATTTTCAGAATGAGCGCGTACAAAGCAGATCCCATTCATTTCTATGGGAGCCGGTATACACGTGTATCACATTGAAAGGAATAGGGAAAAAAGCAGCCCATTCATTTCAATGGGGAGCACACGTATGCCGGCTCCCATAGAAATGAATGGGATCTGCTTTGTACGCACTCATTCTGAACATGTTTTACCTTCAGAATGAGCTGAGCGTATGCTCAGTGTGAATGCACCCTAAGGGTGCATGCACACTACATAACACCGGGCGTGTATGAGAGCCGTACACGCCGGCGTTACAGCAGGGCTGCCGAACACTTCCCATTCACTTCAATGGGAGCGCTCGTAAACGCCGCTGTTACGAGCGCTCCCATTGAAGTGAATGGGAAGTGTTCGGCAGCCCTGCTGTAATGCCGGCGTGTACGGCTCTCATACACGCCCGGCGTTACTCAGTGTGCATGCACCCTAAGGGTGCATTCACACTGAGTAAACGCTAGCTTATTTTGTAGAGTAAAATTACACTTGTAAATTTTGCTATCCCATTGACTTCAATGACATTTTACAGGCGTATTTTTTACAGGCATATTTTTTACAGGCATATTTTTACACTTGTAAAAAAATATCATTGAAGTCAATGGGATAGCAAAATTTACAAGTGTAATTTTACTCTACAAAATAAGCTAGCGTTTACTCAGTGTGAATGCATCCTAAGGGTGCATTCACACTGAGTAAACGCTAGCTTATTCTGAACGTAAAACACGTTCAGAATAAGTGGCGTCTAAAGCAGCTCCATTCATTTCTATGGGAGCGGGGATACGAGCGCTCCCCATAGAAATGAATGGGCTGCTTCTTTCACTCCGTGCAGTCCCATTGAAGTGAATGGGGAGTGCCGGCGTATACGGCAAGCTCTGCTCATGCTGAGCCGTACACGCCGGCACTCCCCATTCACTTCAATGGGACTGCACGGAGTGAAAGAAGCAGCCCATTCATTTCTATGGGGAGCGCTCGTATCCCCGCTCCCATAGAAATGAATGGAGCTGCTTTAGACGCCGCTTATTCTGAACGTGTTTTACGTTCAGAATAAGCTAGCGTTTACTCAGTGTGAATGCACCCTAAGGGTGCATTCACGCAGAGGAAAATGGTGAGGAATTTCAGCACTGAAAAAAAAAACTCCCATTGACTTCAATGGGTTCCTTTTTGCTAGCAGAAAAAGGAACCCCTTGAAGTCAATAGGATAGATATACAGTATATAAGTCTATCTGTATACCTGGAAATGTGTTCTTCATCCTTATAGAAACTCCACTCTAGCTGCTCCTGTAGTGAGGTGACTAGATTGGAGGTTCTGGGAGCAGCTGCTGTAAGCAACTCCATTCTAGTCACCTCAGTACTGAACAGTCTACATTGGAGTTGATTCTAGCAGGTCCTCCCTCCAGCAACTCCAATCTAGTCACCTCAGTAATAGAGATGAGCGAACAGTGAAATATTCGAGATTCAATATTCGTTTTGAATAGAGCCTCAATATTCGATTACTCGATCGAATATCGAATCCCATTATAGTCTATGGGAAATAATGCTCGTTTCAGGGGAAACCACTATTCGACTAAAGGATAGTCACCAAGTCAATGAGTAGCAGGAGGAGAGTGTTTAGGAGGAGCGCTGTGCAGTTAAATTGCATGGACCCCATTATAGTCTATGGGGTCCGTGCGCTTTAACTGCACAGCGCTTGCAGTTGCGCTGATAAAAAGTCAGCTCCCTCGTACCAGCAAGCTGCCAGCTCTCCTGACTAGCAAGGACGAGCCTGCTGCAGAACCAGCGTTGATTTGCCACAGGCTCGTCCTTGCTAGTCAGGAGAGCTGGCAGCTTGCTGTTACGAGTGAGGTTACTTTTTCTCATAGGAATGAATAGACCAGCATTGAATGGCCAATGTACAGCATTCGGCCAATCAATACTGGTTCTGCCGGAGGCTCGTCTGTGAGGAGGCGGAGTCTAAGAGCGGACCACAGCAGTCTCCATTGTGGTTTGATCTTAGACTCCGCCTCCACACAGACGAGCCTCCGGCAGAACCAGCGTTGATTGGCAGAATGCTGTGCACTGATCTTTCAACGCTGGTCTATTCATTCCTATGAGAAAAAGTAAGCTCGCTCATAACCGCAAGCTGCCAGCTCTCCTGACTAGCAAGGACGTGCCTGCTGCAGAACCAGCGTTGATTGGCCGAATGCTACACACTGTATAGTATTCAGCCAATAAACGCTGGCTCTGAATCGAATATTTACTGCAAATAGCTAGTAGTATTCAATTGAGTACCAATATTTTGAATACCTACTCGATCGAATACTACTCGCCAATCTCTACTCAGTAATGAATTGACTAGAATGGAGTTGCCCCTGATAGGTCCTCCCTCCAGCACCGACCACTAGACCATTCACTAGTGAGGTCATTAGAGTTGCTGGAGGACCTATCAGGAGCAACTAGCGATTTTGTGAAACCTCAAAACATGGCTGTATCCAAAATATTCCTATCTAGATGGCACTTTTACTTATCCGTGTGATGGAAACGAGGAGCAGAACACGAACAACACGTGGTGGAAGGTAAAACTAGACAGACTGAGAAAACCTTCCAGCGCTCCCCGCCTCACACACACCCATCAGTGCTGTAGTAAAACCAAAACACCGCCACTTCAGTCATGTGACCACGTGCGACGTAACTTCCGTAGTCCTTGACGTACTACAGTTCCCAGAACCCCCTGCTTGCTTGTGTGACGTCACGTCTAACATGGCGCCGTCCGAGGAGAGCCGCACGCTTGCAGCCCCGGCTGGATACACAGGTATTAGATACGTGCACAGGTGGTCAGGGATTCTTGTGAGGTGACATTTTATTTCAGATATTGATAGTTCAGCACAGGGGCGGCTCCAGATTGTGTTGTGTGATGTGCACTCTGATGGTGCAGCGGGTAGTCCTGACAATATGGAGACTTGCGGAGAACAACTAGAGAGACTAAGCAAGGCATGAGATGTCCCCTCTGTCCTGTTACTACACGGAGTACATGTACAGTATAAGGCTACATGTAGGTGATATAGTTGTTGCTGTATTTGTGTATTTTCTATGGTTAGGTCCTATATCCAGTGGTCTGACAACAGAACAAATATCCAGTGGTCTGACAAGTATAAAACTTCTTACAGAAGGCTCAGAATGGTTTAAAAATTTGAAAATCATGAAAACTGCTGCTCCTGTTGCCACGTCCCTGCCGGTCTCCATTTTCTGTATATTGTTCACACATCCATGCAGGACTTTTCCATTCTGCCAATTTTCAGCGGATTCTGTAACTGAGTCTCCAATAGATATTCTGACACAGATGAGAACCTAGCCTTAGCAGTAAGACCCAGTTCACATCTGCATTTGGGGAGTCCACTTGGGGACCCCCCCCTGAACGGAAACATATGCATATTAAAAGCAGTTGGCTAAGAAACCACATAGACTATAATGGGGTCCATGTGGTTTCCATTCGGTTTCCGCACAAAACAGAGAGAAAAGTACTGCTTGCAGTCCACTGCACAGTTGTATCTCTACCTAATGTGTATTTCTTTGCTCCTGTCTTAAGGTACATGCACTGAATTTTACTAAGACTAGTCCTTATTCTGCAAAAAAAAAAAACAACTTATCTGCATTGCATCCGTAGATCCTCCATAATCATGCATCCACAAATATAAGATGCATGGGCAAGGCTGTGCCGCAAATATGGACTGGAGTAAGACTTGCTCCATGCCTTGTAGATGGTTTCTATGGCCTGGATAATGATGTGTGAAAACTGCAGACCTTGGTATGGGGCCAGAGAAGTGAAAGGGCCGATATACTGCCTGCATTTACACTATATGGCAAACAGCTATTGTCGTATGCATGGTGCCTTAGGATGGTTTCTAACATAGAGTTTTTTGGAAGAACGCAACTGTAGTTTTTGTTTTGTTTTTCTCCAAAGGCTAAAGTAAAAGTCAATCCTATATGTTTCCAATTTCTTTTAAATCCACTTCTGGTTTGGAAAAATACCACAAAACTGCAGTGTTATTTTTAACATGTCAAAACGCCATTAAGACAATTATGTCTGAGCCTAGTTTCACACGACTGTTATTTAATGCCCATTGCTCTCATCCATTGCAGGATGAGAGCAGCAAACATTAAAATACAGTTCAGAAGTAGCCCACTCAGTTGGGTGTCTGCGTGCATTCACCCCCATGTAAAATCAGGATGGAAGCTTTGTTTTGTTTTGTTTTTTCTATCTGCATGCTGTGGGTATCCATTTTTGTCAGATGTTTTTCTATTGGTTTCATTATAGGAAAATAAATACCAAAAAATGCTGTGTGAACAAAAAATAAACTTTGCTGTTTCTGTAGTTCCCATTCACCTCTATAGGAGTTACAGAGGCTGCATAGAGCACACTACTTGGCTATGTCTGTTCCTTCCTGGTTGTCTGTTCTTAGAAAACATTATTTCCATCACATCAACAATTTGCTGACATAGGAATAACCCCTAAATGTGCTGGTGAATAAGTTCTGGAGTTTTATTAACCTCAGTTTTTTTTATATCTCTTTAGCCATTCCAGTACAGTTCTCATTGGAGAAGAAAGTGCACCACTGCTTGTATGCCAAAGAGCACCAGGTCAGAGGAGAGTCGGATAAAACCCACCCACAGAACCGTACATTGTTTGTAATTAATGTACCAGGATATGTCACCGAGGTGAGAAGGAAGGGGGAAGGGTTCTTTACTGGGATAGTCTTAACATTTTTAGGTTACATCAACATGGGATATAAAAAATTTTAAAAATACAAGCTGATTTTTAGCTGGATTACAAAAAGCGCCATCTCACCAGCTGTATTATAGCAATGTAATTTGTTTCATCCCAGGTCAGTTGAGTTCATTCATTTTGAACCCTTTTTGTTATGGGCACCCTAATGCTGTCACAAGCTGGAGGACAGGGGAGAGTAGAATGAAGCAGTATCTCATATGAATACACTTTACTCCTAGCACACATCACTTAAAGAAGACCTGTCATGTCCTCAGAGATGTACGGTATTACACACCACTACTGCGCTGAATTCCATGTCCTCACATTTCTGAGTACATGGAAGTTCCCCTTCACAGACTTCAACGATAACACATGTATCACACAAGGTGATAAAATGCTCTCCCATGCCTTCTGCCTATAAATGATTAAAGGGGTGGTCTAATTTGTATTTTTTTTTATAGATGTAGATATAGCTAACCTATCTTCAGGATAGATCATCATTAAAAGATCAGCTGCTTAAAGGCACCACATTGATCAGAAACCAGTTCTATGTCACTGAACTGTATCACATGCTGCCCTTAGATAGGACTCAAAACAAGTGCATGTGTGATGGGACTGTGACTCTTCTGCCACTGTAAAGCCAAAGGTATATTAGGGCATGTAGAATGCAGGGTTGCACATAAAAGTACTTTTGTCAAACCATATCATAGGGGAAGAACAAGCCAAGATGGTGTTCAAGAGGCCATTATTGTTTAATAATAGCCCGTTTTGAACTTTATAGGAGAAAATGCTAAAGTGATCCTTGGAAAGTGTTTTCTGGGACTTAAGTTGATAGCTTATCCTTAACATGTTCTGTCAGTATCAGCAACAAGAGTCCAGCTCCCCCAACTGATTAAACTGGGCCACTGTACATCAGCAATGCACAATGTTATATAGATTATGCCTGGCACTAAAGGCTGTCATGCTGCTGTAACACACTGAAATTTCCCCACGTGGGAATATTAAAGGATTATCTTATCTTATATGTCCGGAAGCCATTGTCAGAAAGAAGCATTAAAGATCCTCTAATTCTTTAAAAACCAGTGACTGAATTTCTATTGTAGTTTTACACATGTAATTAATTATGCAGTATTATACATTGTATAATATGATCAAAATAAAATGATGAAATATTTACAGCTCTGCTCTATACGAAGACATTACAGACTGATAATGAATCTCTTATTACAATCTTTATCTCTCTAGAGCGGTTTATCGGAGATCTTTAGTTCTTGTGGCCATGTGCAATTTGTGGAACTCCTTGACAAACCCGGACCTTCTGTGAAAAACCAAGTGGAGGAGAATACATTTTTTAAGCAGAAAACGCTTAAGGTAACTGATGGCATAGTTATTTAAAGCAGTTCAAAAGTTCTACAAATATGTTTGGGTTTTTTTTAATCACAAATGGCTGTCTGCAGTGTCAGTGTGTTGTCTAAAGAGATTTCTTTGCTGCCACCAGTGATCAATGACTTACTAAATTTTTTGGAGGTTGGTCTATGATCAGCAAATTCAATATCAAAGTGGCCATAGTGCATTGCAGGTGGTATTATGCTGAGCAACATACCTATACACTCACCGGCCACTTTATTAGGTACACCATGCTAGTAACGGGTTGGACCCCCTTTTGCCTTCAGAACTGCCTCAATTCTTCGTGGCATAGATTCAACAAGGTGCTGGAAGCATTCCTCAGAGATTTTGGTCCATATTGACATGATGGCATCACATAGTTGCCGCAGATTTGTCGGCTGCACATCCATGATGCGAATCTCCCGTTCCACCACATCCCAAAGATGCTCTATTGGATTGAGATCTGGTGACTGTGGAGGCCATTGGAGTACAGTGAACTCATTGTCATGTTCAAGAAACCAGTCTGAGATGATTCCAGCTTTATGACATGGCGCATTATCCTGCTGAAAGTAGCCATCAGATGTTAACAATACTCAGGTAGGCTTTGGCGTTGCAACGATGCTCAATTGGTACCAAGGGGCCCAAAGAGTGCCAAGAAAATATTCCCCACACCATGACACCACCACCACCAGCCTGAACCGTTGATACAAGGCAGGATGGATCCATGCTTTCATGTTGTTGACGCCAAATTCTGACCCTACCATCCGAATGTCGCAGCAGAAATCGAGACTCATCAGACCAGGCAACGTTTTTCCAATCTTCAATTGTCCAATTTCGATGAGCTTGTGCAAATTGTAGCCTCAGTTTCCTGTTCTTAGCTGAAAGGAGTGGCACCCGGTGTGGTCTTCTGCTGCTGTAGCCCATCTGCCTCAAAGTTCGACGTACTGTGCGTTCAGAGATGCTCTTCTGGCTACCTTGGTTATAACGGGTGGCTATTTGAGTCACTGTTGCCTTTCTATCAGCTTGAACCAGTCTGGCCATTCTCCTCTGACCTCTGGCATCAACAACGCATTTCCGCCCACAGAACTGCCGCTCACTGAATGTTTTTTCTTTTTCGGACCATTCTCTGTAAACCCTAGAGATGGTTGTGCGTGAAAATCCCAGTAGATCAGCAGTTTCTGAAATACTCAGACCAGCCCTTCTGGCACCAACAACCATGCCACGTTCAAAGGCACTCAAATCACCTTTCTTCCCCATACTGATGCTCGGTTTGAACTGCAGGAGATTGTCTTGACCATGTCTACATGCCTAAATGCACTGAGTTGCCGCCATGTGATTGGCTGATTAGAAATTAAGTGTTAACGAGCAGTTGGACAGGTGTACCTAATAAAGTGGCCGGTGAGTGTAGATCTCCTGCACACAGGGAAATATAATCTATGGAGTGTGTGTGTGTATATATATCACACACATACACTCGGACAAAATGGTTGGTCGTTTAATGAAAGAAAAACCCATAATGGTCACAGAAATAACTTGAATCTTACAAAAGTAATAATATATAAAGAAAAATTCTATGAAAATTAACAAATGAAAGTCAGACATTGCTTTTTGCTTCAACAGAGTTTTAAAAAAAATTAAATAAAACTCATGAAACAGGCCTGGACAAAAATGATGTTTCCCTTAAGTTAATATTTTGTTGCTCAACCTTCTGAGGCAATCACTGCAATCAAACGATTCCTGTAACTGTCAATGAGACTTCTGCACCTCTCAATAGGTATCTTGGCCCACTCTTCATGAGCAAACTGCTCCAGTTGTCTGAATGGTGCCTTTTCCAGACGGCTCCTTCCAAAGATGCTCAATAGGATTTAGGTCAGAGCTTAAAGAAGGCCACTTCAGAATAGTCCAATGTTTTCCTCTTAGCTATTCTTGGTGGTTTTAGCTGTATGTTTTGGGTCATTATTGTGTCGCAAGACCCAGGACCTGCGCCTGAGACCAAGCTCACTGGGCAGCATATTTCTCTCTAGAATCCCTTGATAGTCTTGAGATTTCATTGTACCCTGCACAGATTCAATACACCCTGTGCCAGATGCAACAAAGCAGCCCAAGAACATAACAGAGCCTCCTCCATGTTTCACAGTAGGGACAGTATTATTTTCAAGATATGTTTCATTTTTCCATCTGTGAACATAGAGCTGATGCGCCTTTTTGTCTCATTTGTTCACAGAACAGTCTCCCAGAAGCTTGGTTATTATTACTTTTGTCAAATTCAAGTTATTTCTGTGACCATTGTTATGTATAGTGAGACTGAGTCTTGTGTCATAGATTATTATGTTGCTTGGAGTTCAGGTCTCCTGACTGGATTGGAGTTTAGAAATTCAGATGATATAAGAAAATCTGATCCCTTCCCAAACCCAGTCATGAGATTGCTGTATGATGCTGGGAGTCCATGTCTACCCACTGCTTAGATATCCTCTACTGTATCTAGTACAGACTGTAGAGTCACCAAGGAAAAAGTACGGTACTCCTAGAATTATAGATCAAAGAGCAATAATTTTTATATATTTTAAAATGGATATGGTTTGTTTTTGGAGTCTTCACTAATTCCCACATGTCATATTTTACAGGGTTTTAGAGTGGCATATATAGTGTTCAAAAATGAATCTGGAGTGAAAAAATTTAGGTCCAATAAAGTCTGGACATCATTGGTCGTATCGAATAGAGATCGGTGTGTTAAAGCTGGAATACACAGTGAGTTTCTGATGTTTCTTTTCATGTTAATACTTTTTTTTTCTTTGAAGGGGTTATACAATTTTTTAAATATTGATGATAGGTTTGACTTGATGGACTGATGTCTTCATCCAACTTCATCTACTATGTACTGTATTTTTCGGACTATAAGACGTACTAGACTATAAGACGCACCTAAGTTTTAGAGGAGAAAAATAGGGGAAAAAATTTTTCAAGCAAAAAATATTTAATGTATGGGAGTTGTAGTTTTGCAACGGCTGCAAGGCCACATTGACAGGTGACCCTGCAGCTGTACGGGGATGTAAAGGGCGTTTTTTTTTGCGGGGCCAGATGTACTTTTTAGTTATACCATTTTGAGAAATGTCTATTGCTTAGATCACCTTTTATTTAAATCAAAGGCAAAACGGTGAAAAAAAACCCGGCGGTTTAGCACTTTTGATTTTGACGTTCACTGTACAGGAAAAATATTAGTAGACCGGGCATTTTCAGACACAGGGATACCTAATGTATATATGTTTCACAGTAATGTTATACTTTTATATGTATTCTAGGGAAAGGAGGTGAACTTTTATTTATTTTATTTATATATTTTTTTTTTAAAGTTTTTTTTTGTTTGTTTTTTTTTACTATTTTATTAGCGCCCCCTGGGGGGCTTGAACCTGCAATCATTTGATTGCAAGTCCCATAGACGGCAATACAAGTGTATTGCCGTCTATGGGAGATTCTATACATTACTATTGCGGAGAGTCGTAGACCAGCCACAATAGTGATATTAGCAATGACAGGCCTGGGAGCCTTAATTAGGCTCCCGGCTGTCATCGGAACAGGTCGGCTCGTCGCGCAGGAGGCAGCCTGCAACTTTAAAGGTATGGGGCCGGTGGGGACCGGCCCCGAGGCTAACTTTGAACTTTTTTTTTGGGGGGGGGGGGGGGGGGGACATCTCCGGTGGGCATCTCCGCTGTAATTTTTACAGCGAGTTGTCGGAGCTCGTTCCTGCGATCTCTGATTGCAGGCATAAGCTTCGGTATTTGATGGGGGGGGGGGGGGGGATTTGATCCATTCGCTCCAGACCCGGCATCCGCTGTAATAGAACGGCGGATGCCGGGGAGTGTGTTAGCCGCTGGCACAGGGCCTGCAGTATTGCCACGCTCCTGCCGCTGCAGAAAACCAGCAGTGGCAGTGCCACATTCGGACTATAAGACGCGCCCTCATTTTCCTCCGAAATTTGGGGGGGGAAAAGTGCGTCTTATAGTCCGAAAAATACGGTAATAATGTCTTATCTATACATTGGGACACTCTATTTAAAATTAATTTCCTACCCTATAGATAGGACATCAATTTTACAGGGCTGGATAATGCCCTTAACCCCTTCCCGCCCACGGCATATTTTGATTTTCGTTTTTTGTTTTGGACTCCCTTCTTTCCAATCCCCAAAATTCTCTGCTCTCAGAGCCATATGAGGTCTTAATGTTTGCAGGACAAATATTTCTGGATGCTACCGTTATTTTTTCTGTACAATGTACTGGGAAGCTAGAAAAAAATTCAGAATGGGGGGGATTTGAAGAAAAAGTGCATTTGTGCGATTTTCTTATGGGCTTCATTTTCACGGCGTTCATTGTGCAGCCAAAATGACATGTCACCTGTATTCTATGTTTTGGTACAATTCTGGAGATACCAAATTTATATGATTTTATTTACATTTTAACCCCTTAACAAAAATCCAAAACTGCCAATTTTTTTTTTTTTCTAAAAGTTGCCATATTCTGACACCCATAACTTTTTTTTATACATCCGTTTACTAGGATGCATAGGGTGTCTTTTTTTTTTTTTTTTTTAAATATAGATTGTGAGCCCCACAGAGCTCACAATGTACATTTTTCCCTATCAGTATGTCTTTTTTGGAGTATGGGATGGAAATCCACGCAAACACGGGGAGAACATACAAACTCCTTGCAGATGGTTTTTTGCCCTTGGCAGGATTCGAACCAAGGACTCCAGCGCTGCAAGGCTGCAGTGCTAACCACTGAGCCACCGTGTGGCCCCCATAGGGTGTCTTTTTATGCGGGGCCGGGTGTACTTTTTAGTTATACCATTTTTGGAATTGGTTTTGCTTTCATCATTTTTCAACAGTGAAAAAATGTCAGTTTGGCACTTTTGACTATTTTTCCCGCTACGGTGTTGACCGTACAGGAAAAATATTTTTATAGATTTGTAGAGCGGGCGATTTCAGACACAGGGATACCTAATGTGTATGTGTTTCACATTATATAACTACTTTTATATGTGTTCTAGGGAAAGAGGGGTGATTTGAATTTTTAATGTTTTTTAAATTTTTTATATATTTTTCTTTTTTAAAAAATAAATAAATAAATTTTATATGCATTTATTAGGCCCCTTGGGGTCTTGAACCCCAGGGGGTCTTCTCACTAATGCAATGCATTACAATGCTAATGCTTTGCAATACATTGCTAAAAATCGTCATTTCTTTTGCAGGCTGCATAGAGCAGCCTGCAAAAGAAAAGCATTGCAGACTGGCCAGGGAGTCTTTACAAGGCTCCCGACTGTCATGGCCAGGGAAAATAGCGCCTCGGTCAAAGCCGGAGGAGTTAATGCCTCCGATCGGTGCGGGTACCGACCGGGGGCATTAGCGCTGGGTGTCTACTGTGTGAATCAGTAGACACCCAGCAGCTATGGCGGCCACCCGACTCCTGAGCGGCCAACATAGTTAAAGAGGACCTTTCATGGTCCGGGGCACAGGCAGTTCCATATACTGCTGGAAAGCTGACAGTGCGCTGAATTCAGCGCACTGTCGGCTTTCCCGATCTGTGCCCCGGGTAAAGAGCTGTTGGTCCCAGTACCGTAGCTCTTTACAGTCAGAAGGGCGTTCCTGGCAGACAGTCAAGTATGTCCTTCTTCACAGCAGCGCCTATCGTGCTGTGTGAGCGGGGAGGAACGCTCCCTCCCCTCCTGATAATACTCGTCTATGGATGAGCACTGTGAGCAGAGGGAGGGGGCTTTCCTCCTGTTTATTAAGTAACAAATCCCCATTCTGTTTTTAAGCAATGTTTTTTGTTTGTTTTTTTCCCCTCAGAGTGGATAGAGGATTATGAGAAGTCTTTTACAGATGTTGCTGCTCTTCAAGCTGAAATTGATCAGTTTATGGAGGAATATGATAAGAAAGTGGCAACGGTAAAATGATTTTGGTTACTAATTGGATGTTTTATGTCAGTATCTACAAAACTTGTTTGATTTAGCTGTTGCTTCTTTTTCCCAATTTCGGTTAATAAAGTTCTAACAGAGAAGTTAGGTCCACATTTGCAATAGTTTTCAGTAGCAGTTAAAGTTTGCCAGGGCTTACATACTCATGACATTAACAGGGTTGTCCATGCAAAAATAGACAACCCCTTTAACTTTTAAATCATCTGGGGGTAGTGAAATAAATTCTTACTCAGTCTGCAATGTTCCGGTGTTCTCCAGGTGCGTTACGTTTCTTCTGCTCAATGGGTCTCTACCGGAGTTCCACTGAAGCCATGGATTGGCTTCAGCAGGCCTCAGGAAGAGACCCATGATGTCACAGGTAGTAACATGGCGTGCCCTTCACTGATTGGCATCTGAGGTCAGATGACTGCTGAAGTTAATCAGCAGCTTCAGCGGAACTCCAGAAGAGACTGTTTGAGCAGAAAAAATGGAATCGGATATCCTTTTTTCCACTGCCCTTGGCCGATTTAAAAGGTAAAGGGGTTGTCTGTTTTTGCCTGGACAACCCCTTTAAGGATAGGTCATCAGTATGTGATGAGCAGTGATCCAATACTTCCACCGCTTCAATCAGAGTTTCAATCTCTTCCCTGTGCTGATGACATCACATGGTATGGTAATAGGTAGAGATGAGCGAACACTGTTCGGAACAGCCGTTCCGAACAGCACGCTCCCATAGAAATGAATGGAAGCGGCCGACACGCGGGGGGTTAAGCGGCCGGCCGCTGGCAAAGTCTGCGTGCCAGGTGCTTCCTTTCATTTCTATGGGAGCGTGCTGTTCGGAACGGCTGTTCCGAACAGTGTTCGCTCATCTCTAGTAATAGGCACTGAGTTGTAATACCAAGAACTTCCTCCCCATACGCAGTGTACAGTGCTGTGCTTGTTATTCAGTGAAGAGGCTGCCATCTCTTCAAACAACTGATCTGTCCTGTATCATATCCTCACTGTCTTCTAGATTTCTGCTTGCTGTAATTCTTTGTTTTGTTTTCAGTGGATAACTATAGTCCATGGTCATGTGATACACAGTCTACAGTCATGTGATGAACACACAGATGAAGGCTCATTACCAGGCAGATGTCTGTGTACTGTACTGTGATTGCAACGAGATGTGCACTTGTATGTTCATCACATAACTTTAGACTGTGTATCACATGACCATAGACTGATAGTTATCCAGCAAGAACAAAACAAAGAATTACAGCAAGCAGAAATCTAGAAAACTGTGAGGAGATGATAAAGGTCTAACATTTCATTATATAAACAATACCATACCATTATTTGCTGAAAATGGACAACCCCTTTAATCACTTGCTGTACTGTAATGATTCCCTGAGTTATCCCATGTGCACAAGTGGTTGAAAAAGTTAATTTTTTGTTGGATAAACTGGTGTAGTTTTGCACTATAGTTTACAACATGCTCTGTTTCTATATTAACAGAAAGAGGACAAAGCCAAAGAAGAAGAAGGAGTGCCGGATGAGGATGGCTGGATAACTGTGACAAGGAAGGGCCGACGTCCAGGCGTAGCGCGGACAGAAGCCGTCAATGTTCGGCTGTTGGAAAAAGAAAAGAAGAAGAGAGCCCAGAAAGAACTTCTAAACTTCTATGCCTGGCAGCACCGGAATAAGAAGAAAGAGCGTAAGTTACTTAGAACTTTTTAAAGAGAACTTTTTCGGCTGTTTGGGAAACTAAAACTTGCACGGGTCCATGAGGATCTGTGGTTGGTTTAATGTTTGACATCAACCTGACCAGTCAAGTTAATGGTTATAAAGGTTAGAGCAGACCTGGGCTTATGTGCGGCCCGCGGGCCACATCCGGCCCACATAGATAGTGGAAGGTTTTTGAAGGACCTGTGATGATGTCATCACAGCCTATCACCAGGATAGGCTATGAGTCGTTAGTGGGCGGAGCCACATGGGATTGTGTGCTTCCTGCATGCTGCCGGCAATGGAGGCTGCTGGATGGATAGAGAGAAGAGACAGCATGTGTGAGCAAGAGAGGACTGGGGCAGATGTAGGGGGGCAGTTAACCTTAATGCACATGTAGGGGGGACATTAAACTAGGGGGCAGATGGAGAAGGATATTAAACCATGGGGGGGGGTAGCTGTCTGCCTCTAGTTGCCCCCAGTTTAATGTCTCCCTCCAGGTGCCCCAATTTAATGTCCCCTCTAGTTTCTACTGGGGCACCAGGAGAGGGACTTAATACTGTGGGACATTTGGAGGAACATGTTATAATGTGGGGGTGTGTAATGTTAGGGTGACTGTAGGAGGATATTACTTTGTGGGCCACATGGAAAAATGATTGAGACTGGGTGGAGTCAGCAGAGAAGTGGGTGGAGCTAAACTTGCCATGATGCGCATGGCCCTCTAGAACCGTTACAATTTCTCATGTGGCCCCATGGGAAAATTAATTGCCCGCCCCTGGGTTAGAGGGTGCCCATGCGCCTACTGTAGCCCCTGTGTATAATAGCTCAAACAATATAGTATGTTGTAGCCATTGTGAAAGCATCTTGTGCTGTTCTTTATAGTAAAACCCAAGCATCCAGCCAGGTCCATACATGTACACTGCATTTGAAGATACTTTTGATATCCCAAGTGCTGCACACAGGGTTTTTTTTAACAGTGCCATGGGGAGAGCACCGATAACCAAAAAAGAGGTTATACAAAATAAAGTACTGCTAGAAACAATGCAGATTACTTTACAGCTCCATATAACAGCATTTCTCAACTTGAAAATGAAAATACTTTATAGGATGTAACCCACTAAACTGGATAACATGGTTTAGCATAATGCCTCGGTTAAGTGAGTGCAGCAGATTTTCAGTTTTCATTTAAATCCTTACATAAGTCTTCATAGTTTACGATTACAAATAATCTTGAATGAGAATTTTCAGAACTACAAAATTAGGTGAAATGAAACCTATTTAACTCCCTCCCAGCATGCACTGTAGTAGTACAGCAGATATTCAGACTTCAGACATGGCCATCAGTCTCCTACTAACCATCAGGTTGTTTTATACAATCGAGATCTGTTGGAAATTTTTGCTATCAGACTCTGATTATGGGAATTAACCATTGCAGTATATTATAATGGGTGATCAAAGTAGTGGGTCCAAAAATGAAGTTCAGAAAAAAATATAGAATCCCCCCTCCCTTCCCCAGATCACTAATAAAAACAAACACATTAGGCATCTCGAAGTCTGAAAATGCCCAAACTGTAAGCATATAAAAATATTTATTCTATACGATAAATGCCATGGGGAGGGGGGAGAATAGGCAAAATGCCTAAACAGTTTTTTTTTTTGTTTTTTTTGTTTTTTTATAGCAGTTTTACTCCAACGCCATCTCACCAACTGTAATAAATGTAACAAAAAAACTCAGAAATTCCCAAAATGGTATAGATCAGGGGTGCCCAATACGTCGATTGCGATCTACCAGTAGATCGCAAAGGACGTATGGGTTGATTGCGGGATGCAGGGATCCCCGGTGTCTGCTTGCTCATCATCTCTGCTTGGAAGATGATGAGTAAAAAAACTAAATGGACTGTAATTGTACTGTTTCTTGTTTTTCTTTCTGGTTTTGCAGATTTAGCTGAGCTACGTAAGAAGTTTGAAGAAGATAAGCAGAAGATCGCACTGATGCGAGCTCAGAGAAAGTTCCGCCCTTACTGAAAGACATTTCTATGTATTATAACATTTCCTCCTATGGATATTATCCAGATTTCCAACAACATTGATGTGTATTGCCACCAGACATGAAGAATAACTGTGTCACACTGACTCCAGATGTAAATATGCCTATTAGCTATATTGAAAATAGACTTCCAGAACTTCAAAATCTATTTATACGGTAAACACACCATTGAAGCAAATTTATTATGTATGTTGTATGTACATAACCTCGCTGGTCCACACTGGTCTCTCATCTCATAGTAAAAGTGGCCAAATAAAAAAAAAAAAAAAGCTGTTGGTCAAAGAAAGTCAGCTAGAAGTCCCTGTTTTCTGTGTAAGTCTATAAAAGTATAACATGCAGACAGAAACAAACACAGAAAAGTGGCTTCTAGGTGGTGTGTGAAATGGCAGGTCAGTCTCTTAACCAGCCAGACCTGATAAGAAACTGAAGGATGTGTTATATGTGCCCTGTACTGCTTTTCCAGTGTCTCCGAGCATGGTTGGGCCTGGTGCTCCAGTGACTACTGAGTCCAATCAGCTGCTTCAGGAAAGGACACTGGATGTTACTAATACATTATAATGCAAGGTCCACAGCCCAAAAATATATACAGTGAATCAGTGGAGCTTCACAGTGCAAGGAAAAAACCTCCTGGTTTAGGAAAAACACAATAACATTTGTAGAAAAATACAGCACAAATGAGACCGCTCCAAATTCATTAAAATTTGATCTTAAATAGAGATTACATAAAATCACCAGATACCAGAAAATAATGAAAAAGACTTACAAAAACATTTAGCAGAAACAATGAGGAAAGCCCCAAATAAATTCATAGAACAATGTACAAGCTTATATACATGGTAATATACAGTGAGTGGCCAAAAGTCATGGGAAGGTACCGGATGCACCATTCGGGCGGGTCGCACCTCCGCGAGCCCTGACAACTGCAACAAGATGAAGAGGCATGGACTCCACGAGGTATTGAAAGAGTTCTGGAGGGATATTGATCCACACAGTCTGCACAGCAGCCCACAATTGGTCCTTTGTAGTTGGCGCTGGGTCTATGGAGCGGACACTGCTATCCACAGCATCCCATAAAGTATTTATGGGGTTGAGGTCGGTCGAGCCGGCAGGACAATCGAGGGTCGTGAGGTCACTGGTGTGTTTATTAAGCCAGTCCTGTGCCAACAATGAGCGATGACATGTTACATTGTTCTGTTGGTATACAGTATCCCCATCAAGGAACTCCAACACCAGAAAGGGATGCAGATAGCCTGCCATAAGTTGCACGTATCAAGCACCAGTCAGTGATCCCTGCACCCAGATAATGAGGCCCAATTTTGACCATGTGAACATGGCCCAGACCATGACTGAGCCACCTCCTGCCTGGACATGTCCCTGTTGGCATGCAGGATTCATACTCCACACTCTCACACGCCCTTAGGCTCTGTACAACTGGAACCGTGATTCATCAGACCATGCTACATGCTGCCATTGTTTTATGGTTGTGGGCCTATGCCAGTCTTCCAGCTCTGTGTTGCTGTGTCAGCAAAAGGACACAGGTCAGGCGTCGACTGTTGAAGCCTATGCGGTGCAGTACTGGTGGAAATGGGGTCCTGGCACTCCACATTCAATTCGGTGGCAATTTGCGCCACAGTAGACCGTCGAGAGCTCTGTACGACTCTGCGGAGGTGGCGTGACATCCGTTCGTTGAACACTCGGGGTCAACCGGTACGCTGGTTTACATGGCTGCCAACATTGTCTCTGCGATATTGCAGGTCCACCCCAGACACTGTTAACCTCGGAAACCATGCCCCATATTACGTGAAAATTCCTTTCCAACCCCAAATATGAAATTTGGAATAAATCCCTGGATCAGCAGTACTTTTCCAAGCTAATACCCAGAAACTGTATTGATATTCCTTTTGAGAATAGGGACTTGTACAATGTATCACAACATTGTATGACAGAGAGGTCTATCATCTCACTGCTGTTACAGTAAAGTATCCCCCATCTTTAACAATACAAAAACTTTCTTTCCTCTAGGCCTAGAGCAGCACTGAGCAGGCCTTACATTTATGAGGTGCAGGTCCCTGCTGGTGTCATGTTTGGCATAATGCATGGACTCTAAAGCAGACCCTGATAAAGCCTTCACAGAAGTCCACAGGTCCTTCACCTTGGAGCAGTTCAGCTGAGTCCGCAGCCTGAATGTGTCATTAGGAGAGGGGCTGGTTGGGATCCAAGCGATTTCCAGTGATGCTGTACTGCAAACACTGCACACAGATATATATGGTAGAAGTCTCTAATAAATTATATATCCTAATGTGCCTGACAGAAATGTTGAAATAATAAAGTTTATTAGAATTCAATAAAATTTGTAGCATACAATCTGGTCAAAACCAAAAAACAAACCCAGTATTCTGGCTTGTGGCAAATGAGCCATTAAAAGCAACTGATAGTTGTAACCAAGTAAATCACAAAAGAGGTGCCCTCCAAAGTAACAAAAATCCCTAAAACCTAACCTTTATTAAATAATCTGAAATCACCGCATGTGCCCTATAAAAAGAAGGCCTCCAAATAATGTCTTGCGGACTTCATCTAACTACGTATACTGTATATCAGTGGGGAAGTCCACGTTCACTCCTTTGTCTGAGGGTTTATATTGAATCCTCCATCTCCAAGGTACGGAGTGCATGGATTTGGGTGGAACTCAGATTATTTCTTAGATGGAAGTGTCTGGAGTTTATCAATCACCATCTTTTCGAAAGTATCGATAAATTTTGTGCCACATGGCGGTGGATTGGTCCCATTTCTGGGTCTAAGCTGTGTAAATTGCAATGTTTCCTCATACCCCTGACCCTCAAGTAACAGACTCTCCAGTACCTGTAATCCCTCCAGATCTTCTACAGCCACACCTAGTTCCCTTGCTCTGCAATATTCTACAGTTTGCATGAATTTAGACCATCTCAACTTCCGTACAACCAGGGCTACATCCTTGACCCATTCAAAGTGGTTAGAACAAGTCGACAGAACAAATGACAAACCTTTTTCTAAAACTGAGTTTTCATCACTAGTCAATGCTTTATCAGAAAGGTTGATAATTTGTGGGATATCACTCATCCCCATACTTTCTATCCGGGGGGTTGTTCTGTTTGTGGGGGTTGGGCTAAAAGAACACCCGTATATGGAGTATGTTGGTTATCTCTCACCTGGATCCTAGATTTCCTTTTCCCCCTATTGGTGGTGTTCTAGCTTCTACTCCTAGTTCAGCCCTGTTCCCCTGATCTTGTATTTCTATCAGTATCAGAAGTGTTGTATTATGATGATGACAAATCACTCATTTGTCCTGCTTTCCCCAAATCCCAGTACGCCCGATTTTCTTTAAATTCTTGTAAATCCCTCTGGAACTGATGTTTACGCTGCTTTATATAGCTAGTATATTTAGCAATGTTATTTTGTAATTTGTGTTCTTTTTTGGGGGAAATCAGGATCTGAAGCATATGTTTTAGCTTTAGTGAACACTTCGTTCAGGGCCGTCACTAACTTGGACAAATTACTTTTTTTCTTCCACCAAGAGAAGACTTGGTTACCTCCTTGACCCACTGATTCAGTGTTTGGGGCGATCTCACCCTCCGGGATGGTTGTATAGGGTTGGGGAGGCCTCTTGGTACGATCTTATGCTCAGTATATTTAGAAAGGCCTTGTACCTCCCACTAACATCTAATATAGTCACAATATATTCTAGTCCATCCCTTAAAGGTATCTTCTAAACAGCCAAATTGTTCAGTTTGAGATAGTTCACACATTGAGGGCAAATCACCATCTCTGATCAGCGCTATGTACACATCCTCCCCCCCCTCCCTTTGTGTTTTACTTGATTATTCTAAAGCTCAATGACATGTTCTGTAACATGTATTATAAAGTGCCTGCTGTCAATAGCTCTCAGTGTCATCAGGAGCTATACAAATCCTGCCAGGGCATTAGTAAGGCTATTATGTCAGCTGGCGGCATGATAGTAAGATCATAGCAATATCCAGTTGATGAACAATATTAGAATCATTGGTTGCTTTGAATAGCTCACCACGGTAATTTATTTGCCACAAACCTGAATCCTGGCTGTTTGCCTTTTGATTTTGGCCAGTTTATTTGCAGTACATTTTTTAAATTCTAGTAAACTTTAATATTTTGTGCTACACAGTAGTATTTTTTGGCACAATTGGGGAGTTGTTTTCCGCTGGACACTAGTATTTTATGGTGCAATGTGGTATCTGGTGTTGTCCGGAGTATTAGGTGCTCTGCACTGTGGCATTTGTTTGGCATCTTGTGGTACAATTTCTTTTGTTGCTAAGGCCCCAACATCATGATAGATTGGCTGGTGGTCCATTCATATATTTGTATACATAAATTGGCCCATAACCTGAATTTTTCTAAACTGCCTTTGTGCTCTAATCCATCCACTCTCTTAATTACCTTGTGTATTGGAAATGGTTAATTTTGCTCCTTGTCTCTTTAGTTGTAACTTTGTTTTAGCTTTGCAGAAGGTCTTGGTACTGGCTGATACAAAGTAATAAGGGTATATTCCAAACCATTGACCAGAAGACGTGTACAATACAGCTTCTGGAGACGTTCATTCTATAATGGGGTCACCGAATTCACTCCTATTTGAGATGCAGTGGAAGTTCAAGTACATGGAAGGTGTGGAGTTTCAGATATCAGAGGGTCAGACAGTTACGTGACCGAGGAGAGCTAAGGATGTTCCAACAATTGCAAGAGGACCTCATATCTCACATAGGAACCACTATCATTTTTTGCAGTTATACCATCAATCTGAAGCACAGGTTAGTCGCTGCCCCCTTACTATTCCGTAGGACACAATGTTTCACAATTTTGCTCCTGACAGTCTTCAGGGGTCTGCGATCAGCATTATATCAGATACTGTTGAGCAAGTATCTTGAGGAATTCTTACTACCTGTAAGACACAGATTGGATAGAGACCGAGTATAATAATAATTTTTGTTTATATTGCACCTACATGTTCCACAGCACTTTGTAAATGATAGGGTTTACATACAGACAAACTCAAAATACAGTGTAATAAATGAATTCACACAATAGGGCCCTGTTCACAAGAGCTTAGGGGTGTTCACACTTGCACCCTTGTCCACCTGCAAGCTGAGTAGCTACTCAGTTCACGTTTGCGGGAGCAGCAGCTAGTTATCCTATGCACTTGAGAAAGGGAGATTTCTTGAAACGCGTAGTGCTCCTTATCCAAAGAAAGATTATACCAGTTTCTCAACCTCCGGATTCTGATGTATCATATGTTCAAGTGCGCACATTGTCTAACCTTTTCAAGGGTTCCTGACCCCAATGTACTATATTTACAGCAGCAATTCAGTCTTTGAAAGATTCAGTTTCGGGTGGAGAGAAGATATGATATTAGAGACAGTCATTGGTGTTCTGTAGTAATGCAGGGGTGATGTCACAAAAGGAGGTGTATAGTTTGGTGTTATCAGCATAAACATGGTACTGAAAGTGATATCTGCTGATGGTTTGTCCATTAAGGACTGTTTACATTGAGAGGAGAAGGGAACCTAGGACTGAGCCTTGGGGAAACCCAAAAGCAAGGGAAAGTGACAGAGCCCGCAAATTATACACTGAAAGCATCAGAGACAGGAGGAGACCCAATCAAGCAATTTCTTTGAGGCTGACAGAGTGCAGCAGACTGAGGAGTTGGGGATCTAGTGTGAAATACATGTGACAGATCCAGAAGAAGCGAATCGTTGCCTTTAGATTTAGCTGTCAGGAGATCATTGGAGACTTTTGTAAGGGCCTTTTTAGTAAAGTGCAGAAGCCAGATTATAAAAGGGTTAAGCAGATTTTGGAGATGAAGGGGAGGTTGGACAGAAGTCAGTAGTGTCAGAGAGATGTTTATGGTCATTGGAGTGTAAGGAGATGAGTGAAGTAGTATTGATTGGCAAGGGGAAAGGCAGACCTGTAGGTTTACACTGATAGGGACATCAATGGATCCCTCCGTATGTTGTAGAGGTCCTAATTAGAGATTAGATCGCAGGCCTCCCAAAGTCACACGCACACAGCTGATGGTGTACCAAGTGAATTCTAATTTTATTGTAAGAAAAAAGGTAGTTTAAATACATTACAGACAAAGAGCTGGCTTGGCTATTCTAATCAGTACAACATGATTGGTTATAGAGATATAAGACAAGCCTGGCACATGACTATTGGCTGAGGCCTGATATAATCTGCATCTCATTATAGCTTTCCAAACTGGGATGGACTTTCCCATGAAACAAAGAAGGATTCAAAATACTTATGTGTGAGCTAACATCCCAGACTGTCTATATGTATATATCATGGCAAAAGAGATAAGATGACATGCTCCAACCTAATTAACAATAAGCTACATAGACTCTGTGTCTATACACACTCTAAGTGACCTTCATAGACCATAAAATATGACAAAGTGCCCAGATACCATAAGATTAATACTTTTGTTGGTTATGTGTCCATACATCATGTAAAGGAGATAAGAGATATACAAAGTCAGCTGCATCTTCTCAAAGTGAGGCCCTTGAGAGATAAGGATTAGCAACCTATGCATTAACGTTCATTATCACATTCCTTAAAGTCTAACAAGGGGCCTCCTTTACTTAAGCAGAAAAATACATACTTATACAATTTATATGTGAAAGAGTACAAGATGGCTGCCAAAATACAAGATTAGTGGATTTGACTCTCACAACACTATAAATTTGAAATGGAGGTCTGTGGTTGCATGTAATTTTCTTCACAAATGTTCAGCAGATCTAGAGCACTGCTGAAGAAAACATGTATGTGTGCGAGAGTTTCTGCCATCCGCATTGAAAGTTTCAAAATAAGAAGCTGCCTCATCCAGTGCACTGTTAAGAACTTCATTACAGTGACTTATAGCCAGGGTGGGACAGGAGAGTGAGGAAATGGTACAGCTATGACAGTAAGATGTCTGAGAGGTGCACAGAGTTAATGGCACATAGATTCCTATATGTATAATGGGTGATTGTGTTCTGTGAAGGAAAATACTGATGGCAAAAGACAGAAGGCTATAGTCAGAAAGTGTTGGTAAATTTAGAAACTGAAAAGATTCAGAGGAAGACCAGATCAGTCATGTTACTGTCATTGTGTGCGGGAGAAAAGGAAAGTTGTGACAGACCAAAAGAAATGGTGAGAGAATGAGGCAGGTGGGGAAACAGGGTGTTATTGTCACCCATGATGAAGGCAGGCATGTTACAGACCTGGAAAAAGGGAAGCCAAGAAAGCAAAGTGGTCTAGAAATTGGTAGTGTGAGCCTGGGGGCCAGTAGATCACAGCTACTAGCAGGGAGAGTCTAATAGTGTGGATTTGAAATAAGGAAGGTGGGTGTCGCAGCATACTAGAAGCCATCTCCATGATGGCCCTAGGATCGAGCATACACTCTCAATTAAATGTTCTATAGAGTTTATAATACCCCTGTGTTTCTTCATCAAACGGAGAGACGGGCCAATGCTTCTAAAGTTTTCTGCTGACTCAGCAGATATTATGAAAACTGTACTGGTCCAAGGTTATTGGGATATGTGGATGACTTAATCCAAAATTCACACGGGACATTGGCTTACAAGCCATGTAGAGAAGATGGCCAATCACTGAGCATGATACAGCAGCATAACAAAAAAAAAAGCTTGTAGTCTACATATGAGAATACTTAATGCTATAAAGTGAACGGCGATGAGTTTAAATGTTAAAAAGCTATTTGATTTTTTTGTTTTTTTAAATCCCACAACGAATTAAGGGGGTTGCCCCATCTCATGGATCATACTGTATCTATACTGGTGGCTTATGTAACTTGAAGACTGTTCCCAAATATATTGCTTTAGAAATGCTGCTTTGTTTGCCTGCTATGTGACCTTATTCCATACATTGTTTACACAGCGTTGCTATAACCACGGCTCTATAGGACATGTGAAGTCACTCACTCACTGCTCTTGGCGGCATCTGTTCAGCTACTTGCAGTTTTGCTGATAAAGCAGAGTTTCTTATCTCTCTATATAAAAACCAGGATAACACTGAGCCCTTCTCTAAAAGCATGTGCATATTATCTGATCTGCATAAGTGTTGTGAGACTTCTAAAACTTGTTTAGCAAGGGGGGAGGGGAAAGAAATACAGTAAGTAAGAAGACATTGCAGGCAGACTGCTGAAACACTAAGATGGGAAAACCCCTTTAATAGAGATGAGCTAGTAGTATTCGATCGAGTAGATATTCGATCGAATACTACGGTATTCAAAATACTCGTACTCGATCGAGTACCACTCGCTATTCGAATCGAAAAGTTCGATGCAGAACCAACATTGATTGGCCGAATGCTATACAGTCGACCAATCAACGCTGGTTCTTCTCCTACCTTTAGAAGTCTTCTCCATGCAGCTTCCCCGTGGCGTCTTCCGGCTCTGAATTCACTCTGCCAGGCATCAGGCCTGGGCAGAGCCGACTGCGCATGCCTGCTTGTAGTGCGGGCATGCGCAGCCGACTCTGCCCAGGCCCGATGCCTGGCAGAGTGAATTCAGAGACGGAAGACCCCGCGGAGACACTGCACGAAGAAGACTTCTCGGAGGATCCAGCCTGACCCTCACTCGTGGACTTGGTAAGTATAATTTGATCGAACGTTGCCTACCCCTGAAACGAGCATTTTCCCCCCCATAGAGTATCATAGGGTTCGATATTTGATTCGAGTAGTCGAATATTGAGGGGCTACTCAAAACGAATATCGAATCTCAAACATTTTACTGTTCGCTCATCTCTACCATTTAATAAAATTTAGTCAAAAAGTTATAGGCCCCCACTGACCCCAAAATTGAGTCATGAATAACTATATCTCATCCTGCAAAAAACAAGCCCTCATATGATAATCAAAAGAAAATATAGCTTGTGCAATGTGATAAAAACAAAAACTGGTGCATCTTTAGGACAAAACTGGCTGTGGCAGAAAGGGAAAGGTCCTTTGACACTTTATGAAGATTACAAATTTGAGGCTAAAGCAACATTTTAATCAGGAAAAAAAGGAATTTTTCATTTTTACATCTCAATGCTAATAAATTCTGTGAAAAACAAAAATACTCACTATATTCTTCGATAAAGTCTCTAGTTCCCTACATGAAATCACTTTCTGGGGGTTTCCAGTGTTTTGACGTGGTTCCTAAAACTGATCACAACAAAATCTGCCAATCTCCAAAAGTTCATTGGTGCTCCTTCCATCCTGCGCACTGCTGTGTCTTCACACATCAGGTTACATCCACATGTGGTATTGCTGTAGTCAGGAGAACTTGCATAATAAATCATGGGATGCATTTTCTCTTTTAACCCCTTGTGAATGAGTAAATTGTAGGTCTAATAAATGCATTATTAAAATAAATTGAAATGTGTAAATTTCACATTCATTTTAATTTCTTTGAAATGTCTAAAAGGTTAACTTCCTATATTCTGTTTTGACTTATTTAAAGGGTGGAATTTTGAAGATGGGACTATTTAGAATATAAAACTGAGTCTCTTCATGGGATTGCTGCATTAAAATATAAAAGAAAATTCAAATATAAATATTTTTTTATTAATAAGTCAGACATTAAAACAAATTTGATCAATGGAGCTCTGGTAAGAAACCTCATATAGTGGTTTTTGGACACCCTGTTTGGATGACACCCTCTTTCGATGTATTTAAGGATGATGGCGGTTTCTAGACAATCCACTTCATCAATAACAGGCAGGTTTTTCCATCATTTGTCCAATGTTAAAGCTGTGAGTGAATATAAGGCTGCTCATACAGCTCATTCGCAATGATAGGGGCGATCTTTTCTGGTTCATTCAAATGGACAAAATGATTTCCATCTACAACAGTGGACTGAAAGCGCTGAGAAGACAAAAAACATAAATATATATTTATTTATTATTATTAGACTATGACAAGAGAGACACCAATGAACAAAAAGGGAGACTGCAAAAGTTACACCCAAAGGGAGATAATGAATAACTTATTAGCCATATAGAGTCCTGGATACAGTGTTGGCCAAAAGTATTGGCACCCAAGCAATTCTGTCAGATAATACTCAGTTTCGTCCAGAAAACGATTGCAAGTACAATATTGGTATTAATATCTTCATTTATTTTGCTTGCAATGAAAAAGCACAAAAGAGAATGAAAAAAAAAAAAGTCAAATCATTGATCATTTTACACAAAACTCCAAAAATGGGCTGGACAAAAGTATTGGCACCCTCAGCCTAATACTTGGTAGCACAACCGCTTCCGGTAACCATCAATGAGTTTCTTACAATGCTCTGCTGGAATTTTAGACCATTCTTTTTTGGCAAACTGCTCCAGATCCCTGAGATTTGAAGGGTGCATTCTCCAAACTGCCATTTTGAGATCTCTCCACAGGTGTTCTATGGGATTCAGGTCTGGACTCATTTCTGGCCACTTTAGAAGTCTCCAGTGCTTTCTCTCAAACCATTTTCTAGTGCTTTTTGAAGTGTGTTTTGGGTCATTGTCCTGCTGGAAGACCCATGACCTCTGAGGGAGACCCAGCTTTCTCACACTGGGCCCTACATTATGCTGCACAATGTGTTGGTAGTCTTCAGACTTCATAATGCCATGCACACGGTCAAGCAGTCCAGTGCCAGAGGCGGCAAAGCAAACCCAAAACATCAGGGAACCTCTGCCATGTTTGACTGTAGTTACCGTGTTATTTTCTTTGAAGGCCTCTTTTTTCCTGTAAACTCTATGTTGATGCCTTTTCCCAAAAAGCTCTACTTTTGTCTCATCTGACCAGAGAACATTCTTCCAAAATGTTTTTGGCTTTCTCAGGAAAGTTTTGGCAAACTCCAGCTTGGCTTTTTTATGTTTCTGGGTAAGAAGTGTGTCTTCCTGGGTATCCTACCATACAGTCCCTTTTCATTCAGACACCGACGGATAGTACGGGTTGACACTGTTGTACCCTGGGACTGCATGGCAGCTTGAACTTGTTTGGATGTTAGTCGAGGTTCTTTATCCACCATCCGCACAATCTTGCGTTGAAATCTCTCGTCAATTTTTCTTTTCCATCCACATCTAGGGAGGTTAGCCACAGTGCCATGGGCTTTAAACTTCTTGATGACACTGCGCACAGTAGATACAGGAACATTCAGGTCTTTGGAGATGGACTTGTAGCCTTGAGATTGCTCATGCTTCCTCACAATTTTGCTTCTCAATTCCTCAGTTCTTTGGTCTTCTTTCTTTTCTCCATGTCAATGTGGTACACACAAGGACACAGGACAGAGGTTGAGTCAACTTTAATCCATTTCAACTGGCTGCAAGTGTGATTTAGTTATTGCCACCACCTGTTAGGTGCCTCAGGTAAGTAACAGGAGCTGTTAATTACACAAATTAGAGAAGCATCACATAATTTTTCAAACAGTGCCAATACTTTTGTCCACCCCCTTTTTTATGTTTGCTGTGGAATTATATCCAATTTGGCTTTTTGACAATTCTTTTTGTGGTTTTCCATTGAAGACAAATTAAATGAAGATAATAATACCAAAGAATTTGTGCTTGCAATCATTTTCTGGGAAAAAACGAGTATTATCTGACAGAATTGCAGGGGTGCCAATACTTTTGGCCAACACTGTATATTACTAGGCAGTTCACAAGTGATACCATGAGTGTGGATGGTTGTATGGATGCTTGGCTTTTTCATTTATCATTTCTTAACTGGACTAGAAGAGGTAATATGTCTCCTTAAGGAGGTACTGCCTTTATCAATCCACCTGTCGGTGTACAGGGACTTATTAGCTCATGCATGCCCTGCTGAATATTCTAGGAAAAGGAACTTTTTGGATGGTAGCTCCCCTACAGATGAAAGTCTGGTTTTCCTGAAAGCTAATGGCATCATCTGGGACTTAGGTCATCAGTATCCAATTTTTGAGGGTCAAACACCTGGACCCTACACAGATCAGCTATTCCCTCTGGGTGCAGGAACATGCTGCTGTGTATGGGAAGCAGTAGCAGATCTGCAGTCCTGTCCGCTGCATATCAGAGGTTAAGAAAAACTGCAGCTTCTCCATTCTGGATATGTGAAGAACCCCTTCAAAGGGCAGGATCACAATCACTGAGATTTGTTACATGTTAAAATTTTGACTTTAATTTGCCATTCACAACATACACTAACTGTACAGTAACTGTATGGTAACCATGTAACCATATAGTACAAGGGTTGGTACATACTGATATGGGCCATCTGCATTTATAATCACCCTGTCAGAAAGAGATGGATATAGTGCTATGTTGTATATTAATACTTTTTGGTTTTGTTTTATTATACAGTAGTTTGAAGGCGAAACATGACAGTTTTCATGGCAAAGCACTTCTTCAATGCTAAAAAGCCACCTCAATGCAAAGTAGTATCAGCAGGGACAATAGGTTTTACATACAAACAAAATGACAATACATAGACTAACCATCTTCAAGTGTTCTTTGTATCCCTTCAGTAGAGTTTGTCCCACATCTGTGTAAACTCCTCTCATTAAATCCGCTGATATTCCTTCATTTGCCCTGTAAGATAACATAATAAGACATAATAACTTGTTGTTATTTTTGGAAATGTATGTTTAACTTTTTATTAAATTTTAGGTGCAAGAAGAGTGTCCAAAAAGGTAATTTGTACATTTTGGAGGCTTTGGTTACTGCAGGGGACCCTCTGCCTCAAAATCATTTGACAATGGCATCTTTGATAGGCCAATTGTCTGTTGTGGGAGCAATCTCTGATCACTGTCCCCGCGGGCAGATGTCTGCTGAGCTATTGTAGACACCTGCCAATTATAGTGCCCACCTAATGCGCATAATAGATTAAATATATATATATATATATATATATATATATATATATATATATATGCACCGTATATTTGCAACAGATAATGGGAAGGGGTTATCCCTTTCCCGCTCTGTTTTGTCGAGCTGAGTGTACAGTTCAAGCTCAGCTCAGTAATAGTATGGTAGTGTAATAGTACAATGATGTAATACCGCGGGGACAGAAGCTGTACCTGCAGCAGTACATCCTGCTCTCCACTGTGTTCAACCACTGGAGTTGGAAGATACTCAGACTCTGGCAGATTAACCCCTGCGGTGACCCCATGAAAATCGCTCATTTTCAAACAGTGAAGTTTTATTTGTAAAAGCGGTGAAAACGTAATAAAAAGCAGTATAAATATCGTATCGTCGTAATAATAATGACCCACCTGACAAAGCTACCATATTATTTTTAATACAGAGGGATGCCATAAAAACAAAATGCAAAGAAGTATGATAGGATTGTGAATTATTTCACATGGTATGCCAAAATATGTAAATAAAAGCTAATCAAAACATTATATATCCAAAAATGATGGCAGATGAAAGTACAACTTGTCACGCAAAGAATAAGCTCCACATACGTGGACAGAAAAATAAAGAAACAAACTACCCTGCATCCTTAAGGGGTTAAAGATGGTGTTAATATGAAACTACACTTCAAATCATAACACAATTGATATTCGTATATACTGTACATGCGCGTAATTTGTCAGATAAAGCATGTGTTGCTTACAGTATAATATGCACCTTCGACTGCATGGACTTTATGATGCTCAAACACTGATCAAGACACAGAGGTGCTGAATTGTTCTGAGAACAGAAATAAAAGCAAACATGTTACCTCTGCTGGATTTCAGTTTTGTTCTAATACATCATTATTTTAAAGGCTTGGATCCCTTCATTACAAATTGCTAGACTCGGGATCAGCAACCTTCAGATCTCCAGCTGTTATAGTTTCACAGCAGCTGGAGTGCGAACAACTGTGCTAGGCAGTAATGGACTACGACAATTGTTTACAACAATTCCTTAATATAATAGTCCTACTACCCGAAATTACACTTAACGGCAGTAACCAGTACTTCTATTCCCTGCAGCTGCTACGCCTGATCTACTAACAGAGTATAAATTACCAACATTGTACTTGCTTGGAAAATGAAAGTGTTGGGTGATGGGTTACAGAGACAAGTTGTGCCAATTGCTGCAACCAAAGCCCAGCCCAGCCTGCCTGCCTACAGTGACCAATAGTTGTATGATGTTCTGAGTTCAAAGACACTGTCTGAGCATTGGCCACCACAGCTTTGGATGCAGCAGTGGTCATAATGTGCATCTACGCAATACAGTGGATGAAATAAGAATTGAACACTTACCAATTTTCTAGGTAAATACATTTCTAAAGATACTATTGACATGAAATTATCAGCAGATGTCGATAACAACCCATCCAATCCATACAGGCAAAGAAATCAAACCATAGATGTCCATAAATTAAAGGGGCTCTCTTATTAGGAACAGTCATTTTTAGCTAGGCACATCCTTGCATTGCCTTTAGACAGGCTATTCCACACCTACCTTTTGTATGTAAATTGCCTCAGTCGTTTTTGAATAAGTCCACTTTTATTCATATGCTAATCATCCTTCTACGTACACCCCGGAAGTGTCTGTGATCACAATCTGTTCCATGTGTATGAGAGCAGGGAGAGGAGTCATCAGCACAGCAGCCTTTCTGCTCTCACAGAGGGTGCACAATGAGACCTCCGGAGTGCACAGAGAAGGCTAATTAGCATATGAATAAAAACGGTCTCATTCAAAGACTACTGAGCCGATTTACATACTAAAGGTAGGTGTGGAATAGCATTTCTAAAGGCTATGCAAGGATGTGCTTAGTTTAAAATGACTTTTCCCCAATGATAGAGCCCCTTTAAGTTATTTTTCATTAGGTTATGTCTAATAATGAGAAATGACAGGGAAAAAGTACTGAACACACTAAGGCTGGATTCACACCACTCAGGCATTCAGCCCACCATTCCGCATTTTTCAGGCAGAACCCTGATGGATTGCGTTATCATCTATGGGGTCCGTATGTAAATACTTTTGAAGCAGATTGGGTTTCCGTTTTTTCAGGTACCCGAGCGGACCCAAAGAATGGAAAGCCAGGTGCAGGTGTGAACCTAGCATTACTACTCTATGTAGCCTGCTATAGAAATGCTGCTATTTTGCAATGCATTAGCATTGTAATGCATTGCATTAGTGATCAGGTCCCCCTGGAGTTCAAGACCCCTAGGAGGTCTAATAAATGCAAAGAAAAAAAAAAAAAAGTATTACAAGGTTAAGTCACCTTCCTCTTCCTAGAACACTTATAAAAGTACTTAAATACTGTGAAACACATACACATTAGGTATTCCTGTGTCCAATAACGCCCGGACTACAAACCTATAGAAATAATTTTCCCATACGGTAAGCGCCGCAGTGAGTAAAAAAAAAATCAAAAGCACCAAATTGACGTTTTTTCACTGTTTTGCCACTGATAAAAATTTGAATAAAAAGTGATCAAAGCAATAGCAATTCCCCAAAATGGTAGAACTAAAAAAGTACACCCGACCCTGCAAAAAAAAAAAAAAACGAACAAAAACAACGCCCTATGCATTCCTGTACACAAAAGTATAAAAAAAAAAACGTTACGAGTGTCAGAATATGGCAACTTTTAGAAAAAAATTTTTTTTGGCACAATTTGGGATTTTTGTTAAGGGGTTAAAATGTAAATAAAACCATATAAATTTTATATCATCAGAATCACACTGAGAATAGACTACAGATTACGTCTTTTTGGCCACACAGTGAATGACGTAAAAACGAAGCCCGTAAGAAAGTTGCCCAAATGCATTTTTTCTTCAAATTCTGAATTTTTTTTCCCCAACTTCCCAGTACATTATACAGAATAACAAATGGTAGCATCATGAAGAAAAATGTATCCTGCAAACATTAAGACCTCATATGGCTCAGAGCAGAAAAATAAAAAAAGTTATGGGCTTTGGAAAGTCTGTGTGAGGGGGAAGAGAGTTAAAAAAAAAAAAAAAAAAAAAAAAAAAAAAAAAAAAAAAATCGAAAAAAGCCTGTGGCAGTAAGGAGTCAAAGGGGTTTTCCAGGCAAAAAATGTTTTGTTTTTTAAATGTCTGTTAGTGCTATTAATGGGTTAATAAATGCACATATATATACCTTTAGTCATGTTTTGAGTGATTTCTGGGTGTCTTTGGGAGCTCCTGGTATCGCCTGCATTTCTTTATAAGCTTCTGCTTCCTGCAATGTAACTTCCTCACTAATCCCTCTCACTTTATGTCTCCCTCCTTTGTCACTCCCTCCCTCCCAAAACCCCCTCCCTGTCTCTCTAGCTATCCCGCCCTTCCCTACCCATTCATTAACATTTTACAATTCTTGCTCTGCAATATGCTGTGCAACATAAAATCCAGCCCTGTACATTCAGTATTTAAAATAAACATACTATACTTACCACAGTGATCCTTATGTCACGACTAAACACTACACCTAAAGAAAACATGAAATTAATTTTCAGAATTTTAATAAAAATAACTATATATGTACAAATATAATACACCATGAACTTCCACTGTATGTGAGAAAGCCTAAGGTAAGCTAATAAGAATGGCTTGGACTGAGGGGCAACACGGTGGCTCAGTGGTTAGCACTGCAGCCTTGCAGCGCTGGAGTCCTGGGTTTGAACACCGCCAGGAACAACATCTGCAAGGAGTTTGTATGTTCTCCCCGTGTTTGCGTGGATTTCCTCCCATTCTACAAAGACATACTGATAGAAAAATAAAAATAAATGTACATTGTGATCCCTATATGGGGCTCACAATCTACATAAAGGAAAAAAAAGTGTGGCTTGGACTGAGTGACTGGTCTCTCCCTCTATGTATATAAGGAAAGACCCCTCATACCACCATACCAAGTCAGACATGGAGCTGAGCAGAGGGCAAATCTCCCTGTTCCCGACTCATGTTTTCAAAACTGGTTTCTCTGAAATTACAAAAATTTAGAGTAACATGGCAAGAGACAGAAGAATATGAGCAAGCCTTCATCTACAGAAGATCTGGGTTTAGATCTCCAAGATGTTTGGAACAACCATCCTCCTGAGTTCCTTCAAAACCTGTGTTAGTGTACCCTGAAGAACTGATATTGTTTTGAAGACAAAAGGGTGGTCACATATAGAATTACAAATATAGAATTGATTTTAGATTTCTGTTTTTGTTCACCAGTTTAATTTTTACAAATAAACTATTAACACTTCTATTTTTGAAAGCATTTTTGCTTTGCTTCATTTTTTTTGTTTTACACCTGCAACCGGTAAGGACAGCCTGAATCCAGGGGTGAACCTACCCGTTTCGCCGCCCGAGGCGAACGACAGACAGAAAGCGTGGCGTGGCTGAGCAAAGGGGGCGGGGTGAAACGAGGGGGCGGGGCTTATCGCCGTTCGCAGGCAGAGAGCAGGCACGGAAAGTACTTGCTCTCTGCCTGAGCGTGAGGGGAGGCTGCTGGAGCAGCGCTGCTTCAGTGGCCTCCCCAATCCACCGCTCGGTGCTAAGCCAGTCCAGGGCAGCTTGTCCTGGACTGGCTTAGGAAAGGAAAAATGCCGCCCTCCCTAGGGCCCTGACATAGCGCCGCCTGAAGCAGTCGCTTCAGGTCGCCTCATGGGAGGTGCGGTGCTGCCTGAATCTCCTGATAGATTCTCTTTAGTTTCCAAAAACATTTAATGCCTGACTACCAGTTCGTTGAAAATCTTCCTACCCACAATGGTCCAGGGCCGAAGCAAAGATTCAGGACCCCCCGCTTTGTACATAAACATTTCCAACCTAACCTGCAGATATATAAATATGTTTGGTGGGAGACATAGAGCGCATCTGCGGCATCTCCTGTTTCTCTGGCCAGCTACATTACTCTTTATCTGATCTTAAGGCATTGCAGAACTTTGCAGCTGAGGAATTAATAAATTATAAGGTAACAGTAGAGTTGTGCTTAGCCTTAGCGCTCACAGGGGGAGCCTGTGCAGGCTGAAGCTCTTCCAAGGGGCGTTCCAATAAAGCTTTCTAATAATCCTACACTACACGGCTTGCCACATACAGCATACAGACACGTGAAATCAGAAAGAATAAGATCTGAGGAAGGGGTGGTACTTGTAAGGTATCAAGATACCCCGAAACGCGTTAGGATTAAATGGATTTATTTAAAGATATCTACGCATCAACATTGTGTTTACCGTATGGAGCGCGAAATTGGTTCTTCAGTCTGGGATTAAGTCCCAGTCTTCCTATATATTCATGTAATCCCAGATAGAGTTGATGATGTTGAGATTAGGGCTCTGTGTTGGCCGTATCGTCACTTCCAGGACGCCTCCTCCATAGGACAGTCATACCAAACATTGATTTGTTTTAGATTTCTCTTTGGTTCATATACTTATATAATTTTAACTGAGAGCATTCTTACTTTGCAGAATTTTGTCAAACCTGCTATAAACTTCTGCACAATATTGTGTATAGGGATATTATCTTCTGACTGTACATTATTAATGCTCCAATAATTTGTGTTATCTGCCTACAATGCCCCATAACTAGGCTACAGGGATTAAGGCTATATGGTATTATGGACCTTGATGTATGGAAGTTGACCCTTATTTTACTCTTCACAAAATGTATTGTAAAACAAAAAACACCATAAAATGTATCTACTTACCACCAGGGACAGGTTTAGTCCCACGCTGGAGGAGCACTTTGGCAGTATCAGAATTTAATGATGGATTGCCATCTAATAACCTAAAGAAATATCAGAAAGTGAAATATGATGCTGACTATATATATACACCACATAGTTGTATATTGGTATTTTCATTGCTCCATTATCCAATACACAATATACACAGAAGAAATAAAACAATTCTATCAGCTGGAGAATCTATCCATTATTAGATTAGGACACCCTTAGGCCTATCAGCGCCGCTTTTCTGACTTCCTGCGGTAATTGGTCATATACTGTAAAATCTATATATCTCTTCTCATATGCGAAAGGTGGAACATTGTGTGACCCATACTGCAGTGTAAAAAATACAAATCAGGTGTTGAAAGTGTACAGCTAAACAGTATTACATAGCAATGGTATATGTTCAATAATGACTAGAAATGCTGCCGCTAAAGCTCATGGTAATGGTTTGCACATTAATTAATGGAACCCGGTAAGTGGTCAGGGCCGTGATAAACTGCTCCAGACCAGCTCAAAAGAAGAGGGCCACTTAGCATTGGTGCAAGGAGCACATTATAAAAAAAAACACCTGTCCCTAGCCATATCTAGGACTAATAGATGTATTACGGTGTATTTTGTAGATGTATACCAGAATTGCTTTTTTTTTTATCCCTGTTAAGCCTTTCGGAATGCGGACATGAAAAAAAACAAAAAAAATCCACATGCTTTCATAAAGTGTTATAACATCATAGCAAAGCAAAAAAAAAACTGTTGGTATAAAGAGGAAAAAAATCCTAAAACGGTTTATAGGCTCTGCGAAGGATCAGTATACAAGGCATTTGGTGTGGTTATGCCTTGACAATGCTGCTTACCTTTGCAAGGCTGCTTCTGGGGTATAAACCTTTGTTCCATTTACACCCTCTAAGCGAGAGTAATGAATGATGGCTTTTTTCAGATGGCTGATTATTAAGTCCTGCAAACAGAATTAGAATTTAGAGTTCTTTTCCAATATACTTAAAGGGGTTGTCCCATCACAAGGATCCTATCTATACTGCTGGTTAATGTGGATGTAAGACTTTTCCTAAATACACTGCTTCAGCAAAACTGCTTTGTTTGGCCACTATCTTACTTTATTCAATTCTTTGTGGCCACAGCCCTGACTTAGCTGCTCATGAGTCAAGTGATGTATCTGCTGCTCTCAGGGGGGAGGGAGGAGGGGCTAAGTGCAGGGAGCCAGCCTGTGTATCTAGCTATTCCTGTGTCTACACCACATAACCTTCCTGCTCTCAGATAGAGGAGAGGAGCTGCTTTCATTTCTGCTGTTCTCCCAGTTATCAGGCTAGCTAATTCAATTGTGTTCACTATGGCAGAGACAGGCAGTGTCTGTATGTAACACAGAATGGAGTTGCTGCTGCCTGTACTTCATAGTCCAATGTGGGTGGGCGGAGCTACATGTGAATTTGGGGGCAGAGCTAAATGGCAGGTTGCCTGTGAAACCCCGCCCACCAAATGATGCAAGAAACCAGGAAGAAAGAAGATTTTACAAGAGTGAAGACTGCTGAGTATGTGAGGTGGGAATATCCCTTTAATTCTATGCCGAAGGCTAGGTCACAATTGTGTCATACTCTCTGTTCAGAGACTTCGTCGCAGTGTCATCTGAAACAATCCCTGGATGTAAAAGTCCTGCAACCCTGATTTTTTTTCTTCTGGTGAATTCAATTTAAAAGAACAGACACTAAACAGTCTCCCCCAAAAAAATCCCATGAGGCTTCTGCCAACTGCCACACATCAGATGAAAAAAAATCCTTCCAGACCTCAAATCTAGTAATCAGTACAAAGCCCTGGATCATATTGTCTTTACCAAAATCTAAAATCCATAACCCGTAATATTTTTCTGTTCAAGAAAGGCATCCCAGCCCTTTTTGAGCTTGTACAATAAATCCACCATCAGCACTTTATAAGGCAGTGAGTTCCATAGCCTCACGGCTCTTATAGTATAGAATCTCCATGATGTACAGTATGTTGTCCTCAGTCTATATTATCTTCAAAAACACTTGGAATCTAATAAGATGCAAGCTCACACACTTGCTTTAGAAGTTATCTCTTAAAGCTGCTCTCAGATGCACCGACTGCCGCAAATGATTCCTCTGGTTGCAAAGTTAGAGTGAAATGGAAAAAAAACCACAGCAGAAATGCAGATGAAAAAATGCTTGTGTCTTTCACTGTTTTTTCACTACATTTTAAATTTTTGCTCCCCCCCCCCCCCCATATAAGTCTAGTTTGATACTGTGGCTCTCTCACAGCATTATTTTCCCAACAATTTGTGGAAGAGATTATACAAAATCTCAAATGCTTTGCTGTAAAGCACAGCTTTTTTTACTGCTGCGTTTCCACAACGTGCGGCCTTAGTTGATCTGTCCTCAGACTATTCTGCACTAAGACTACGTTATGTGTATTTCGTGGTCGCTTCTCTTTGTGAAAGAGGACAATATTTGTTTTGTACTGTTTAAGTTAATAGGAGAGCAGATATACAACTATACTATAACTTTACTTGCAGTTTGGCAGCGCAGTCTGAATATAGACAAGATTACATTATACACAATAATAAACTATCTGGTGTAAACATATTCTGCAGAAATTTTTGTTTTAACAGAATACAAATTTGCAAGAAGTCTGATAGAAATCTGACCGCAGCAATAAACAATTGGGGTAAAATACACTAGATGAAATCTTACTGAATGGACAGGGAAAAATCCATAGGAATCCAGAAGTATTAGGTGCTGAACTGTCTCCGGAAATACTGAGGCAAACTATAGAATAAATAGGAATATTTCATGACAAAGTTTAACACATTATCTCTTTAGAGAAAGAAAAGAAATTAAAAAATTTTGTGAAAAAGGACAGTTTAAAAGGATTAAAGGGGTTGTCCCGTCACAAGGATCCTATCTATAATGCTTATTAATGTGAATGTAATACTTTTGCTAAATACATTGCTTCAGCAAAACTGCTTTGTTTGGCCACGATCTCACTTTATTCATTTTTTTGTGGCCACAGCCCTGACCTAGCTGCTCCTGAGTCAAGTGATGTGTCAGCCTGCTCTCAGGGGGGAGGGAGGAGGGGCTAAGTGCACGGGAGCGAGCCTGGAGGGGGGGGGTAGTTTACCCTTTGGGGGACAGGTGAAACCAGCAACATCACTATGCTTCTGCCCTGCATGAAGACAGCAGCGGCAGAAGCGATGCTGTTCCGCTCCGGGGTCACATATGCGGCATCTCACCGCTTGGCTTTGCATATGTGACCCCGCCCACCAATGACGAAACAAAGCCGGAAGACTGAAGATTTTAGAGGAACGAAGACGGGTGAGTATGCGACATGGGAGTACCCCTTTAAGGTTGGAGACACACATGGAGGGTTGTTTTTTTTGTGCAGATGTTTCCACATTGGTCTTTAGCCAAAACAGATGTAAATTGAAAAGTAATGGGAGATATAATATAATATAATGCACTATAATATAAGCTAAATGTGTGTTTCCAGAGATAAAGATACATTAAAGGCATTGCAGTACACACAAACAAGCCATGCGCAAAAAGCTGGTACAAAGTCCCTGCAGTGTTGTTTTATAAAAAAAAATAGACAATCTCTACAGTACTGTATTTTCTCTTATAGTAGAAGACATCCATAAACTTGCAATGTAACATCCAACAATAATGCATGAACGAAAAAAAAAGCTAAAACAAAACTGTGATCCTATTGAAATTCGAGGCTGTTGTATCTAAAATGTGGTTATGCGGGCATGCTGTGAAAGATGTATAAACACTATTCCGGACTGCTTTTTACACTAAAATGGAGATAAAGGTTTAATCATTATAGTGGTCACAGTGATAACAGTTTTTTGTAGCCTACTAGAAAACTAAATATATATAGTGAGAAGGTGACAGGCAGAGTGCTGGAGTCACAGTATATCTCCCCTGGATTCCTGACATATGGGTGGTCCAGGGCAGATCTTGAATAAGCTTCAGCCCAGGTGTGGGTCATAGGCTGGTTACTGGGCCATAAAAGGCTGCAGAGCCTGCACTTCAAAACAGATCCTGGGGGGAGAGCGGAGGAGCCGGGTTCTGTCCCAACACCCAGTTATCTGGTGAGAGACCAGTGTGGATCATAGACTCTTTTTTGTTCTGACCCTGTGGCTGGTAGTAAACCACACATACAGTTAGAGTACCTTTGTTTAATTAGCGCTCAGACGAGCAGGTTTTGTTTTATTTTTTGTTTTTCTCATTGAAGGTTATTTCTTTCTTTTTTTTCTTTTTTTTTCTAAATAAACCGTTTGCTTCATATTGTGTGTCCCTGTCTTGACTGTTGGGGTCTGCACCACTGTTTCTACCAAGCTACTTTCCCATATATATTAGTTGGAAGGTAGCTCGGTAGAAGTGGTACACACCCTTCAAGACAGGGACACAATGTGCAGCAAACAGGTTTATTTAGAGAAACAGGAAAATAAACCTTCACTTCAGGTACAAATAGGCAAAACAAAATACAGCCTTACCTTCAGGCAAAAATAAAACAAATTCCTGCTCATCCAAGTGACTAACTAAACAGAAGTAATAACCTAACTATGTGTGTCTTACTACATGAAAAACAGAAGCACAAATTGGTCTCACTGGACTCAGGGTTATAGGACAGAACCAGGCACCTCTTCACTTCATGGATCTGCCCTGCAACCTCTGCAAGGCTCTGCAACCTTTTATGGGCCAGTAACGAGCCTCAGGACCCTCACCTGGGGTTGAAACCTATTCCAGACCTGCACTGGACCACACAAGTCAGGGATCTGGAGCTGATATAGACTTTGCCTTTCACCTTCTCACAGTATATAGAAACGCCCTTCTGACACTGAAGAGCTATGGTAACGGCACCGATAGCTTTTCAGTGAGGGCACAGAACACTAAAGCATGAATTCATGCGCTGAATTCAGGGGACTGTCAGCTTTCTAGAGGTGTATTACACCGTATGTGCCCTGAGAACGTGAAAGGTCCTCTGTAATAGTTACTTCTCCACTAATTCTGGTGCAGTTGGATTTCTCTCTCATCATTCCTGAGCAATCATTGCAGTTAGTTTTGGTATCCGATTTGCCAAATAGGCTCCTGACTGTCACATGGGTGGTCTTGAGCCAGTGAAAACAAAGGGTCGCGAGTCTAAGCTCTCTGGCACTATTCACCTCTGATTAGACAGTGACAGAGAGCTTAGAATCACACCCCTTTCCTGCCTGTGACAATCCATTGACAGTAGACAGCCTACTTAGCACATCAAGCACCAAAACGAAACGCACTCATTTCTACAGTGGAGCAAGAGAAAAAAACTGAGAAATGTGCTAGAATCAGCTGAGGGCATCTATTAACAGATCTGAAAAAACTGAAGTTGGTAGAATAGAGCAGCTGATATATACTGCACATATACTGTGGGTGACCGCAAACTATCCATGAAACATCAAGAGGAGACCAAAAAGACATAGGCAGCATTTGGACTGTGCCTGTACTATCCCCTTCAGTTTACATACATGCTACCAGTTTTAGATCAGTATTTGTATTTCACACCTAAAATGTCTCTTTAGATGTTGAGGATTAACTCTTTACAGGCTGTTATATCCTAACAACTAAATCAACCATATTCCAATGAGGGCTGTATAAGAGCCACAGCTTTAAATAAATAGACATTTCAGAACAGACTTACCATTCCTCCAACAACGCCACCTGTAGAAAAGTAAATTATTCTTCAATCTGTAAAATGAATACCGCTTCCTTAGTTTAGTACAGTGTACCATAAATTCTTACCCATACTGTGTGCTAATATTGAGAATCTTTCCCAACCTAAAACTGGGGAAATAGAAGAAAAGATAGGATTAGATATTTGTCATATTAGAGGGAAGTCTGAAAGTACAGGGAATATTTGTGTCTTGAAAGCCATCCTTATAGTACATTATTACATATGTTACATGGATGAGAAGGGGTGAATGACACTGCCTGACTTCTCACTCCAACAGTACTCAACGTATATACCAAAAGCTAAAACTTATTTTACCGGGATATTCCCATCATTTAAAGGAGTATTTCCATCTCATTATTCTGAATCGCAGGAACCATAGTAAAGTTTAAGTATAAGCAGATACAGATATAAGTTTATACCCATGTCACATTTATTCAATAGGTTACTATTTAAATGACCCCATTCTCAGAATACTGGAGGTCACCAATACCCCCCTGCCTATTCACTGAATTCCAAGCACAACCTTTTACACTACAATAGGACTCACTAGGTAATGCAGCTCAGCCCTATTCACTCAAAAAGGACTTACACGTAAACTAATTAAACTAACTTTAAGTCACTATATGGGAGTATGGAGTGTTGCACCCAACAATCCAAAAATGATATTAAAAGAATAAGTCCTTGATATCTAACGCTGTCCACGTTCCCATTTAGGTCAGTTATGATCACTCATATTTCAAGAATGTGAAATGTCAGACTACTTCTAGAGACAGCAGTTTATTGAAGCTTTTATTTCTTTCATCGCTTTCCCAGTGGCTCAGAAGTTTACATACAGATGTCACCATGTGGTGGCGCTGCCTTTCAACTGTCTAACTGATGGAAGTGGGGGACAGTAACCAATCCCCTTCTTTTTTCTCCCTCCCTTTGCTTTCCACTCTTATCTCCTAATGGGGGATTAACCAAACATACTTCTGGTTAAATGAAGCAAAAAACAGTCACTTGGACTATGACTGCTCTAAGTACATAGCCATAAAATAAAGTTATCATATCATACAATACATATTGATCAAACAACAATATAATTCAGTAGAAATCAGATGGAACATATACATATGATCAGAACATTCTCACCACTATCACCATGTTATGTCCTCATCACTTCAGAGGTAATGGCACTAGTATATTCTGTTATTTTGAGTAAATTAGTAGATCTCGGGGCATTCAACTACCAGTTCGTGTTGAGAGTAACCAGTTACCAGACCGATCCTGTAAGTCCCTGACTGGCTCACTGGGACTCCTGGGATGATGCAAAAAACGTTATGGGCCAAAAAAGGCTATATACAAGTCCAAAGAGCTAAACTTTTCATAAACATCCCCTCTCCTCCTGTCAGGTACATAGGAAATGGCTATCAGGAACATAGCAGGGAGACATAGGTATTGTCTCAGGGTGCTGGTGCACACAGCGGTGTGCTGCGGTGAAGAGTGACAGCACCCAGGTGGGAACATTGACCTAGCCTTTCAGGTCGTGTCGAGAGTGCTGGAGTCCAGATAATAGCCCCAGGTTTCTGACATGTGTGGTCCAGGGTGGATCTGGAGTAGGCCTGAGCCCAGGTGTAGATCCTTGACTCATTACTAGGCCAGAAAACGCTGCAGATCCTGCATTGCAGTGCAGTTCCATGAGGTGAAATGAGGTGTATGGTTCTGTCCTTTAACCCCGAGTCCGGTGACATTATATTGCTCCTCTTTTGTTTGTGTGGCTGGAAGTAAGCCATATCTATAGTTAGGGTATCCGTTCTGTTTAGTTAGCGCTCAGATGAGCAGGTATTTATTTTGTTTTTGCCGAAGTTAAGGATGCTTTGTTTGCGATAACGCTGAGTGGTGAGGAACACCCCCTTGACTATGGACGAGTACTGTCAGGAGGGGGAGGGACGGTTCCTCACCGCTCAGCGTCATCGCTGTGCACTAAAGAACTCCCCCTCTCACAGTATAGCGCAATAGACGCTACCGTGAGGAGGGGCATTCCTGACAGACTGTCAGAAACGCCCTTCTGACACTGAAGAGCTAGGGTAATGGCACTAATAGCCCTTCAGTGGTGGCACAGAAAGAGAAAGCCGACAGTGCAGTGAAATCAGTGCACTGTAGGCTTTCTAGCGGTGTATTACACTGCATGTGCCCGAGGTTGTGAAAGGTCTTCTTTAATGTGAAAGAAGGAAAACAAATAAAATAATAAATTGGTGCTCCTGCAGGTGAGCATTTGTGTACTGTATAATGTTGAATAGCTCAGAAGGAAATAGCTCAGAATAGCTGGTGAGGAAGCGATAAATAGAATAATAGAAGAAGAATAATATATTTCATTTTCAAAAACTACTCTCTATAGATATAAAGAAACAGTCAAGACCTAAACACGTCTGTCACTATACAATCTATAGAAAAACTGGTGACTGCAAAACAAGAAAGCTATTACTAATTAACCCACTAATCGTCGTATCTGTAGGATTATGTGAAGGACAGTAGAATAGGATGACTCCTGCAAAACTATGCATGCGCAGGAGCAAGAATAGAGCTGGAAAGAACAGGCTGGACATGGAGATACTGCACCTCCTTCTGCAATGTGCACTGCTGAAAACCTGGCCATATTAATAAGAAAACGCTCAGAAGAAGCTGCGTAAGTGCAGCCATGACTGCAGGATCAACAGTGGTTCCTACTGGTTACAAGAATTATACAAAGGCTAAAACATGGGATGAGGTGGGTTAAAGGGGTGTTCCACTTTTTTATGGCATACTGATGCTTAAAATAAACAGTTTAGAGCCCAGTTTTTGTTTACGGTTTGCTTGCGCTCGAGTGCATCAACCAGTCAGAGTGTCCGCCTGAATACAGCGTCACTGCTCAGCCACTGATGGTGGACTGATGCGCTTTTGTGCAGGCTAGAGGTCAGGAAGAACAGGGCCCGAATGGAGACTCTCCACTGGATCCCCGGCCAAACAGATAGGTAAGTATATAGTATTTTTATTTTAACTCTAGCTATGCTGTAAAAAAAAAAAAAAAGAACTGAAACATCCCTTTAAATATCTCCAGAATGCAGAGGAATTAAAAAAAAACAAAAAACGAGGGACAAATACAGAAATTTAGATTATTACATGACAGACTATTTAAAATAGATCTTTGAAATGGAAATGCACCTTTATTGTTTCAGTATATGGCATATTATAATAAAAGTCTACACCCCACCAGTCCCGAAAATGAACCTCCACTACTATGCAAAAAGTTTTCCAAAGCTTGAAAATGCATGATACTCAACTTACATGATATCACCCTATGTACATCCGTCATATAGTCCAGATGTTGATACCTCATTCCTTTAGGCATATGAGAGGACTGCCCATGTCCTGAGAAATCCAGAGCTACATAGTAACATTCTGAAAATAATAAAAAAAATGTAACAATATATTTAATACTATAGTACATACAGAAAAAATACAATTCTTTAAAGGGGCTCTATCAGGAAAATCATGCTGATAGAGCCCCACATATGCGTGAATAGCCTTTAAAAAGGCTATTCAGGCACCGCTAAAGTTATATTAAACTACCCCCCCAGTTTTAAAATAATACCCTAAAAAAGAATGTGATCAACTTACCCATCGTGCACGGTGGGCGGGCATTCAGGGTCCGCCGTCTTCTTCATCCACGCCTCCTCTTCCTGCGATGTCCTCAGGTCCCGTCTTCCTCCGGCGCTTGCCAACTGACAATGCTAAAAAAAAAATGGTGTGGGCGCATGCGCAGTAGCATCCTGCTTCTACTACGGCTACTGCGCATGCGCCCAGGCCATTTTTTTTTTTTTTTAGCAATGTCAGTTTGCAAGCGCATATTCATGCATATGTGGGGCTCTATCAGCATGATTTTGCTGATAGAGCCCCTTTAAATGTGTGTTTTATACAACCACAACTTATTTACTGGGGATGTTAAGAGCTTGCTCCTGGCAACCAGTTGGTTGCTGCTTAGGCTACGTTCACATCCACATTGAAGGCTCTGTTAGTAGCCTCTGATGCAGATTCCATCAAGAAAGCTAGAACTGAGCAGAAAGTTATGTGCCCAGGAGCAAGAGATATTGGTGCTGTTACTGATATCTCTTCACTGTCAGAATGGTGTTCCTGACAGTCTAGCTGGGCTTTGAGGAAAGCCCCTCCTGACAATACTGTCCGTAGCTCTGTACTGTCTGAGGGGGCATTCCTTACCACCCAGCTAGACTGTCAGGTCTAGTCAGAGTCTGGACAATTTAGCCTGCTGACTCCAAAACCCTGGATCTATAGATACCTATTTGATGAACTGTCTAGGATACCTATAGATTTTATTACAGTTACAAAATAAATTCATAATATTACATTTACAGAGATTAGAGCAATCTTTCAGTATCTATCCCTTTCAGCATCTATCCCTATCTTCAGTACCTGAAGATAGGGACAGCTACATAGGGAGATGATCATAATAAACATTCACAAGTAGTTGAAATGAACACATTAGCTAAGCATGTAAAGACGCAGTTTCTTATCTTCAGCATGAATATGGTGAGAACTACAGCACAGCCCCATTCACCTGTGGAACTTATGCAGCATTTCTCTAGAGAACAAATGGCCAGGAATTCTACTATGCAAGAAAACTGTTAAAAAGACCTCAATGTATTTGTTTTTTTAAAGGGTTTTTCTACCCCAAATGGATTTTTCTTACTGATGACCTAACAACTTGAATAGGAGAAGCCTGCATTCACTCCCTATCCACTGCACCAACTTTCAGCGGAGGGGTGTCACACCCTTAGAGAGCACATACTGATGACCTATTGTGTGGGTAAATCAGCATTATGGAAAATCAATTTGGGGCCAGAAAACCCCTTTAATTTTTCAGATCTCAGAAGTCAGATGTCCACTACTGGGTTAGGACATCTGCTAAATATATTCCATGACATTAGAGGATGGAAACACTTTTTGTGTTCTTGGGCTGAAAAAAAAAAAAAAAAAAAATTATTCTGAACTCACCTTTAGGAAGCAAAGGAATAAGTCTGTCGAAGGTGTTGGCATTATCCAACCAACCATGTAGACACAACACAGGTCGCCCTTCAGTTGAGCCCCAAGCTTTGGCTGCTAGGTGTCCCCATGGAACTTTAAACCTTAGTTCTGAAGACATTATGAAATACAGTTATCACCACAAAATGTTCAAAAGAGATATAGGTTATCAAAAAGGATACACAGCAATAAAAATCAGAGATGGGGAACTTGGTATTTTCTCCTAGATGCTGCTCGCAAGGTTTCTGAAGGGTAAAGGTTAAGTATTGTACCACTAAGATAAATTTTGACCTCTGAGCACTTCAATAAAATGTAATCTACATGGCAATCTCCCTGTGTAGATAAACTACATATTCTTAGAAACTAGCTATTACTGAAATAATGTAAAACGGTTTTCACTGACACAATGTTGCATTCTTTTTTTTAGACTCTTCTTGCCATACTTCTTTTCAGAGCACTATTAATTCTATGGAGCCAGACATATGAAGAGTTTACATACATAATAAAACCACATAAAAATGAAACAAATAAAAATCTGCACCATAAACAAGAACTAAATGAAAGGGGGGGGGGGGTTGGTGTTCAAGTTGCCATTGAAGGCTAAAATGACTTACACGAATACCTATGACGAATACTACTCGCTCATCTCTAGTACTAACCAATCATGGTACTTAGATTAATGAAGTCCGAGTTAGAGTCCTCCTAGAAGTCTGTAGAACGACCTCTTGCCACTTTCTGCAACAATGGCAGTTGCAGACAACACATAAAATACAGTTCCATTGATTGAAAGAAGGAGTGTGCTGCACTAATGTTGAACTGTGTGACATGCAGATGCTGTGTGTTCATCAGCAGCTTTCACAGTAGTAGCTAAGCAGAATGGCAGTACAATGTGCAACTACTAGTAGGCATTCAGCGCTCCACATTCTTGGTTGGTCCCTAATTCAGTTACTATGGCCTGCTTGGCCATTAGTAGCCAAGTATCAGAATGCCAATAAAAATTTGTATTAACAAAAAAAAAAAAAAAAAAAAAAGAATGCTAATTGCCTTTGAGAAGTTGGTATCACATACTGATGAAAACATTAGTGGACTCCCCACCTTCTCAGTGGGCCCACGGCCTCCGCCCCCCTGCTAGCTTCGCCTCTGAAAATAACCACATTTTTCATACAATAGCTCAATAACAAAATGTACAAACAAGAATACCTTTAAGCAGAAACGCCATGTCTTCTCTGTTACCTGCAGCGTAAAAGCATAGTGCATGTTAATCTTTAATCACAGCAAAAATGTCTGCTCTGAACTCTAACCTACATGTATTACGTCTGCCTTTAGTGGGAGCCTTAGTGTTAGGTTAAGTTTCAAATGTCTACATTGTGGTCACATTTTACCCATCCATATTACAATATGCCTAATAACTCACTGACATGAGCAGGAGACAAAAAAAAATACTGTCAAATTTTTCAGCAAGTAAAAAATCTGCCTCTTGAGAATAATCAGTAGCAGCAGGAAACTGTCTTGAGAAAATATCAGGGTTTTTTGTCACAGTGCTGGAAGTGCAATTCAACTAATAAGGTATGATTACAGATAGAATATATGCTGCATAGTTATGGGTGGTAAATAAGCAATGTATGACAATAGCAGAAAAGTCAATTTTATACTTTAGCCCTGTAGTAAACTGATATGTAGTGAATGTTGCTAATAGTCATCCATCACATCCTTACGGAGTTCCACAATGAATCCTTCTGCTAGTCATGTGCTTAGCAATACGACCTGACAATTCACACACCCGTCAGATGTCATTATAGAAACCAGGTACGGTACCAATTACTGCTGCAGGTTTGGCTTTTGCAATGCAAAGGTTAAACCTTAGGTATTAGCTGCACAGGACACCCACAGCATAAGCCATGTGCATGGGGTTTAAGGCTATGTCTACATGCAACAAGTGTGCATTGGGATATCCCGCAGTGGACCTGAATCTTGCAGTGGATATCCCAAAACACACTTGTTGAATGTAGCCATAGCCTAAAATCCTATGCTCATGACCAAGTGTTCATCCAAGTTTCCAGTACAATGACATTTGGGGTGACTTCTGACTCCATTCTGTGGTCTTCTTACCTCCATAGGTACTTCTGTGTCATTGGAACGGATCAGAGCAGGATAAGACCTGATCTGTGTGATCAGAATAGATGGAAAGCCCTCATAGACGTGAATGTATCATGGAATGCACTTGCATTCTGCTGCAGACTCGGCCCCATCAGATGCCCCCTCCGTCATGTGCATGGAGTCTACAAGTGTTATTTTAGCCAGTGAACAATCACATAGAAGATGGAATCCCTGTATCTGACACTGCCAGCTGCTGACAGGGGGAGACAGATATGTTCAGACAGTTTCCCTGTAAATCACTCACTACATGGCGGTTTTCTGATCACAGTAACCTTCACCATAACTATACTTCCATTACTAGGAGCGAATGACAAGGCCAATACAGTTATGTGAAAGGCTCTGCAGCTGTGGAGGGACAACAACTCCCAGCAAGCTCTGCAGAGTCCGCTACTGACAGCTCCTCTGTGGAATAGACTATTACAATATTGCTCGATGACATTCAGGCTGTAAGGAAAGCTCAGTGTAGCCCCCTGGCTGCTGCTCGTGAGATAACCCGGTATTACACATACACAGCATTACCAAGCCTCCGGGCCATTTAATAAGGAACAATACCTGCAGCCGGAGTACGGCTCATCTCACTCACTCACCTGTATCTGCTCCACAATGTCACGTGATGCAAGTGTACTAACCAATACCGGAAGTGCAGTGAGATCCCAGTCACCGAGAATCCTCCTCTGACAGCGCGTCCCCGAGGCCGGCACCTGCACATGCGCATTAATTACCGCATTTAGTCCAAACTGCCGGGTGTAGTGATTAGATCTGACTGTGATGTCCGATCTCTTGGAAGAAGCTTCCCCCTAGCGGTCATGTCCTGAATAGCTAGAGCACTCACAAGGTGTTCAGAATCTGGTCATTAGAACCTGTTCCTGATTAAAAAAATTTTAGGCGACATTCACACTACAGTTGGTGTCCGCAGCTATTGTCCATACAAGATTTTAGCAGCAAACACTCACTGGTCTGTTTGCAATTTCCATTCATTTCATTAGGATTTTATCTTGTGTCCTTTAGTGTCCGTTTACAACCATGTCATTTTTTTTTTTTAAGCGGACAAAAAAAATCCTACATGCAGGAATTTTCTGTCCATTTAAAAAAAACAGACAGCAAGTGAACGTTATTTTTTTTTTAACATTGAGGTCTGTGGGCAACGGGCATATAACGGACAGTAACTGATAGCCATCAACTACTGTCCGTTATTTTGTGTCCGTTTATTTTCTGTGCATGCTCAGAAAGCATAAAATGTTGACTCTGCCCACTCATTAATTTTTCATGTGCCCGCACACAGTATAATCCTCCTACAGTCACCCGTAAATTATATGTCCCCCCTCTATCCCTCCCCCAGTTTCATATACACCCTTCATCTGCCCCCCAGTTTCATGTCCTCCCCCTCCATCTCTGTCCCCAGATTCATGTCCCCTCTATCTCTGCCCCCAGCTTCATGTCCCCTCCATCTCTGCCCCCAGTGTCATGCCGTCCTCTCCTTCATCTGCCCCCAGTTTCACGTTCCACCTCAGTAGACATTACACTTACCTTCTCCTTTGACATCATCACATCGCGTTTACAAGCCAGTAGGCGGCATGCAGCGGCGAAGCAAGGAGCTGACTTGTGTCAGCTGAATGTCCCGCGGAAATCGGGACGGTTGGGAGGTATGCTGTATGGTGGAAGCCTGATGCCAAACAGCCAGTAGGAATGATCAGTCAGCGGCTGATCCTTGATCCAACAGGTTCCACAGGGAAAACCAAGGAAGTGAGAGACAAATAGACACAGAAGATGGGAAAACAATGTACTCATTCGTGTGGAAGGTTTATATATATATATATATATATATATATATATATCCTATTAATATTATAAATGTGAAAGTTTGTGAGTTTGTGGGTTTGTGTGTTTGGATGTTTGCATGTTCGGATGTTTGTTCCTCAATCACGGAAAAACCGCTCCACCGATTTGGCTGAAATTTTCCACAAACATAGTCATTACACTCGATTAAACAATAGGCTACTTTTCGTCACAATAGCGCACATACATTTGTGCCAGGACCCCCACAAAACCCAAACTCACACCACCATCTCTGCAATCTCACACACTTTGGACCATAGCAAGCCACAAAATTCATATTACCCTCTACAGCCTAGCCCCTAACCCCACACAATCTCATATACATATACTTTACCACTTTGCCCCTCACCTTAACGATTCTCCAGGAGGCGCTCTTTAACGCTCCGGAGCAGCCATGTTTGCCGACCCCCACCACTCTGACAATCCGCGACACCACCCACCCATGTCAATACCCCTAGGCGGTCTAATAAATGCAAAAAAAAAAGTTTAAAAAAAGTAAAAAAAATATTTAAAAAATAAATAAAAAGGATTAAAAATTCAAATCACCCCCCTTTCCCTAGAACACATATAAAAGTAGTTAAAAACTGTGAAACACATACAAGTTAGGTATTCGCGTGTCCTAAATCGCCCGCTCTACAAAGTTATACAAATATTTTTCCTGTTCGGTAAACATCGTAGCAGGAAAAATGGTCAAAAGTGCCAAACCGCCATTTTTTCACTGTTTTGATTCTGCTAAAAATTTGAATAAAAAGTGATCAAAGCAATAACATTTCCCGAAAATGGTAGAACTACAAAGTACACCCGTTCCCGCAAAAAAAGACGCCCTATACATCCCCGTACACGCACGTATAAAAAAGTTACACCTGTCGGAATATGGCGACTTTTCAAAAAATAATTTTTTAACACAGTTTTGGATTTTTTTTAAGGGGTCAAAATGTAAATAAAACCATATAAATTTGGTATCCCCGGAATCGTAACGAAGCACAGAATACAGGGGACATGTCATTTTGGTTGCACAGTGAACGCCGTAAAACCAAAGCCTGTAAGAAAGTCGCAGAAATGCATTTTTTCTTCAAATCCACCCCATTCAGAATTTTTTCCCTGCTTCCCAGTACATTATATAGAATAAATAATGGTGGCATCATGAAGAAAAATTTGTCCCAGGAAAAATTAAGACCTCATATGGCTCTGAGAGCGGAGAAATAAAAAAGTTATGGGGTTTAGAAGGAGGGGAGTCAAAAACGAAAAACGAAAATCAAAAAATGCCATCGGCAGGAAAGGGTTAACTTCAAATACTTCTGTCCCAAAGTCACTATGTAAAGTTTCTCACAATACCGTATATATAGCAGCTCAACTACAAAGTAACTTCAACACAAAAGTCTCACGTATTCTCTGAATTACAGCAAAAACAAGATACAAAGTTACATTTCATATCCCAAACCATATACACACTACAAAAACCTTACCCACGCCTGTATATACCCACTTCTACAATCACCGCAGACGAAGTTGCGGGTACCAGCTAGTATATATATATATATATATATATATATATATATATATATATATATATATATGGGGGGGGGGGGGTAACCTACAAAGAAAAGCCTCCTCTTTAAAGGAAAACAAGAAAAGGAGGCTTAGGGACAGGGCAGCTGAGTCAGAGACCCTGCAAATTGAAGCAATAGCCACCCAGAACGCAACTTCCAGGGGACATGTCATGCAAGGGCTCAAAAGGTGGAACCTGAAGAAGCAAAAGAACAAAATTAAAGGTCCCACAGTTCCATGGGAGGACGGTAAGGAGGAGCACAGTGTGACACTCCCTGTAGGAAAGCCTTCACCTGAGGCCAGAAGGCAGGATCTTCTGAAAACAAATTAAAAGGGCAGATACAAGCCAATTAAGAGAAGAAAGACCAAGCCCTGGTCTTTCTTCTCTTATGTGGATGGAAGACATTGCTCTCACACCACAGTATGTAGGCCTTCCACGTGCAATGATAGATCTTTGCAAGCTGGAGTTTTTGGGCCTTCAGCATAGTTTGGATAACAAGCGCCAAAAAACTGCAAAGCTGCAAGATCTCAGGTTTAATAGTGTAGGTGAGGTAAGGAGGAGTGGAACAGCGGCCCTTAAGACAGATGGTCAACTTGCAGAGTAAGAGACCAAGGAGCATCCACCAGCAGGAACATGAGAAGGTGTACCCCAATGAGGCCAACCCAGGGCCAATGAAATGGCTACTACCCCCTCTTTCTTCAGTCTCTAGAGAACCCAAGATAGAAGAGGCAGGGGAGGGAACAAGTACAGAAGCTGGAATTCCAACCAGGAAATCACGAGATTATTGGCAGCGATGGCCCGAGGATCCAGGGACCTGGTCACGTAGCGGGGGAAGCACGTAGTTCAGGTGGCAAGTGGAGAGGACTTCATCGAGTGTGCCCCACCAGGAACACAACTGGAGAAAGATCTTCTAGTGAAGAGACCACTTACCAGAGTTGAGCTTTCCTTAGCATAGGCAGTCTGATGTCCAATTGTCCATGCCTGGCATTTGGACCGCTGACAAGATGCTTTGTACAAGAATGAGATCAGGAGGCTTCTTGCATGGCCACGCAGCTCCTGGCGTCCTCCTGATGTATTGAGTAGACGACTGTGGTGGTATTAGTCTGGACTCCGACCAGGCATCCTTGGAGGAGAGAGGTCCAATGAGAAAAACACTAAGAAGATGGCCCTCAGTTCCAGGAGATTGATCTGGAGGGAGTCTCAAAACAGAACCTTTCCTTATGGATGAGCCAGCTGAACCGGCAAAGGAGGACCAAGTGATCTGCAAGCTGATCAGATTGTCCATCTTGGAGGAACTTTCACCAGGAGGTCATCTAAGGGTCAGTGCACACTTTTTTTTTTTACGCTGATTTTGACCCTGAATCCGCGTCAAAATCAGCCTCCAAAAAAAGCCCCCAATAGACTTCTATTGGGAGGCTTTTTTTGGAGGCTGATTCAGCGTCAAAATCAGCGCCAAAAAACTCTGTGTGCACTGACCCTAACAATGGAAACATAGCAACTCCTCTGGAACGGAGGATGGTCATGAGTGATGTCATCATCTTGGTAAATACTTGGGGGGCAGAGGCTAGACCAAAGGGGAGAGCAACAAACTAAACATGACACAAACCCACCACAAAAAGAGGAAACACTGGACTCAAGAGATGCCACCACAAATTGCAGTAGCTCCGGACTGAACTTGTGGACACAGACAAACCTTTAGAGCCCCTTCAGGACTAGGATGAGGCAGATGAGAGCTGTACTTCTTGGGAATGGTCAACAGTTTGGAATAGAATCCCCAGAAATGCTCTGAAGTGAGATGGGAACAATGACCTCACGCCAATGAAAGTGGAGACCGCCTGAAGAAAGGCAGATGTTTGAGCAGGGGAAGAATGAAAAGAGAAGGATAATATCTTCTGTTTGGAAGGGAGGAGAAATTGATGGAGTAGCCAATTGACATCACCTCTTGAACCCAGGCGCCAAAGACGGTGGCAAGCAAAGATTTCCAGGAGGATAGCAGCTGTCCTTCCACCTAAGGGGGTTAGATAAAAAGAATTTTATACTGAGGAAGGCTTTGAAGAGGAAAGCCTGGAGGACTTGGGGCTGGACTGCCAGGCGAGCCTGGCCTGAAAGAAGGCCCAGAAAGACAGTCCTCCAGAGCAAGAGGTGGAGCCACAAAAGGAGCATCAGCACTGAGAACAGCTGGAGGAGGGTGGCTGGCACTAAAGATGCCTCTGGGAGAAGAGAGAGCTATTTCCCCCATAGCCTCAGAAATGAGTTTTTCTAGACCTGAGCCAAAAATCCATCTCTGGTCGTCCCAAGAGAAGAGAAGAGCCACAACCGCTGTCTTAGAGAAGGATTGTACATTCCACGACCAAATCCAAACAGTATGGCTATTGGCACAGTATTGACGGCTGCATTGGCCGGATGGCGAGCTGCTTCCAGGGAAGCAAGGCACAAGTTAGAAGTGTTCAGGATTTCCGAGACGAGCAGCTGCTTGTCTTGGAGGGGGGCTTTTTTAGAGAGACCCTTCTGGAGCTGTTTGGGCCAGGAGATGCAGGCCTTGATGACCCTGGACGCAGCGAAGGAAGGCAGCAGGGAGAAGTCCACCCTCTGGTCCAAGGGATCGCTGAGGGAGGTGGAGTTCTCTAAAGGGAGAATAGTAGCCTGGGAGAGCCTAGCTATCGCAGGGTCCTCAGTGGAATTATTTGAACACAGAGACACACCTCTTATGTTGGACCTCCCCACAAATCCCAGAAAGCCCCTATAGCATCACCAATTATTAAAAACCATGCATCACACTGAGCCTCCCACTGGATTGGACAACAGGCCAGCCTGCACTCCCTAATGTCACTTCCACTCCCTAAAGACACCTGGTCTCTGGGACATCTCTTGTATTCTTGGAGGAATACATGTGACGTATTAAAGAAGACCTTTTATGTCCTCAGGGACATGCGGTTTTATATAGCATGTCGGCTTTCCCATTATGTGCCCTGGGGCTGGAGATATCAATGTAGTTAGTAGGCAGAGATCGGTGCCAAAACTATCAGAAGGGCAACCTTGACAGTCTAGCTTAGCTGTGAGCTACGCCTCCCTCCCCCCTTGACGGTACTCGATGATAGCTCTATACTGTCAGAGGGGGGTGTTCCTTACTGCCCAGTGATGATGCTAAACTGTGAGGAATGCCCACTGCAGTACAAGTCTGTTCACGAGTACTGTCAGGGGAGGGGTGGGGCGTTCCTCACAGCCCAGCTAGACTGTCAGAAACGCCCTTCTGACTGTGGGCACAGATCCGTGTCAAAACTAACGGCACCGATATCTCCAGCCCCGGGGCACATAATGGGAAACCAACAGTACGATGAATTCAGCACACCGTCTGCTTTCTAGCAGTATATAAAACTACATGTGCATGAGGACAAGAAAAGTTCTCTTGTCAAAATTGGGATCCAAGAGCAAAAAACACATGATATTTCCTTCCTTAAGCAATTGAATTGTCAGAATTATAAACGAGAGCGCAACAAGGAAGTGAAAATGGCAGAATGCCATTTATCTGATGTTCTGTACTCTCTCATACGGACTAATACAAACGGAACACTTTGTTTTTATTTAATCATTGAAGTCAATCAGAAAAGATACAAACAATCAGGTAAACTTTACTGTTAATACTATTTATGAACTGCTCTAATTCTTGCGGCTTTAGCTGCTTACACAATTCCTTAGGCCTCATGCACACAACAGTGTGCATTATCACTGTGCTAGGCTTAGTTTTCACAGCTAGTACACAAATCCATTTATTTCTATGGCTCCATACACACAACTATTTATTTGTCACAGTCCTGTGTATGGTGCCACAAACTAGGAGGAAAACTCAGGACAGGTTCTATTACTGTCCGTTTTGTGGTCAGCGAGTAGAGCCACGGAGGTACAAGGGAGACAAAGATGTCCTCCTTGTGCAGTTTCATCAAGGCCTGACACACACATGGTCATGTGCATGTCGCCTTATATTAATTGTTCTACTTCACATCATGTATCATTTGCCACACTCCATTTCTATGTCCTATTGGATATAAATATGTCATCCTACAAGTACTGGGTAGAATTTAAGACCAGGCACCAGTCTTATTATTGTGAGTGTTGGAAGCAGAAGTGTTATAATAACTATAAAGCTCAGGCCTTGTGATTCTGGCACACCATGGGAAATCCCATGCACCAGATTGATAGTTAGATTTACAGTAAAGGCTAGAAGTTAGCCTTATAGTAAAACTAAGATTAAGATGACTCCATACAACCACACAATTGTCTTATCCCTCAAAAATTAACACTGTAAAAAAAAAAAAGTGCCCACCCCTCAGAAAGGAATAAAATGGCGCCATTACAAAATTAAACTTGCACAAAAAACCAACATTCACATGGCTACACTGATAGAAAATGAAATGTTATAGCTGTTAGAATGCAATGATAACATACAAACCCTGCACCATCTCTACTTATTAGCTGGCATGTAGGTAGACAGCCTTGTAAACTATAACTACATAACTGGACTTTAGGTCTGGTGAACATATGTACATGTAGACGTGCATGCATGTCATTTATGCCTATCTTGAGCTTCTAGATTTAGATGTTTGGTAAAACCTAAGTTTTGCTCATAAGGCTTTGAGCCAAAAAATATTTTATAAATATGAATGTTATGCTTAGGGGCAAAAATCCTGTGAAAATGCAGATTGGCCTTTTCACAGCGTGCATGGTGTCTATTTTCAAAAAAAAAAAAAAAAAAAATAGAGGTATACTCTGAGTTTTCCCATTACTTTAGGAGTCAGGTTTGTATATGTAAGACAAATTTACACTTCAGTTTTACAGTCCATAGTTTTGACTTGTCAGAGAGGATCAATACCATGAACTGGAAAACTGTCCAAATGACTGATGAAGATGGAACTTTCCGTTTGCATTAGTCACAATTGGCTGCAATACTAAGAAAACAGATGAAAGGTGCCTGACATTTACTTTTATTTTTTTAAGATAGAAAAAAAAAAAAAAACACTGCAATTTTTCTGAAAACTTAGATAAGAAAACAGGAGTTAAAACTGGAGTCAACCATGACTGATGCAGAAGGAAGGTGTTCAGTCAGCTTTACAGTCTATTGTTCTGATTTTCACAGTCCATTGTTTTGTAGTATGTAGGAAGAAACTGTCCTGGAAGGAAAATGGTTAGATTTTGTTTTGGCCTTCTCTGGAATATTCCAAGTTAGATTTGCTATGGGAAGTAACCATGACAATTCAAATGTTGTTTAAGGGAAATGTCAAGTAGTTCTTATGTAGGAAACAAAGGCATTAGAGATGAGCGAACACTGTTCAGATCCGCCGATCCGAACAGCACGCTCCCATAGAAATGAATGGAAGCACCTGTGACGCCGGCCAAGTCAGCGTCACAGGTGCTTCCATTCATTTCTATGGGAGCGTGCTGTTCGGATCGGCTGATCCGAACAGTGTTCGCTCATCTCTAAAAGGCATCATAGAAGAGCCATAAAACACTTACATGATGAAAGATACACCAGTAAATTTCAGTCGAATATTCTGTTTAAAGATGGAGACCATCCAAAAAGGACATGTAAATTTATAAAACCCCCACTTCTTCAGACACTTAGGAAGCCACCACATACCTGGATTATCCAACTTCAATGTCATATCCTCTTAAAGAGAACAAAATATATTACAATGACTACAAAATAACATCAACAACAGATTCTTTTAGTAGAAACAGCTTATTGAAGAATTTTAAACAAATTATGCAACTCACTGTACATTTAGTTTCCCATGACCAGAACAATAGAACCATAATCGTGCTGTATCAGAGTACTAGGACTCAGGGAAATCTAAAACTTTGAATGCAATAATGTAGCGGCCCCATAAAGAGGGTGAACTGTACTACAATGCTGGGAAAAGGCTTGATTGTCCAATGACTACAGCCAGAGTCCTTCCAACATGAACTAACTGCTGGTGATCAGCGCTAAACAAAACCGCAGGAAGCAAAATAAAGTCTTTTTTTTATTTAGAGTCTCTGGCCCCAATAACTCCCCTATTACAGTCTCCAATTTGTGTTGGTCTCATCAGAGCTTAATCTTGAATGCAGTTGGCTGGACGACTGCTGCCGATCCTGAGGATTTAAAGAGTGCTTTTAGGATAGTATCAGGGTCAACTTCAGCTGGAGGATTAGGAGCAGCACCGGAGGAGGAGGTTGCATTCCTTCTAGATTCTCCTTCCTTCTTTGTTGTTGAGGGTGTGTCACTTAATCTTCTAGATAAAAAAAAAAAAAAAATGTAAAAAAAAGTACATCAAAATTTCTGGCTTTGAGGGTGTGTTTTTTAAAAAAAATCAAAATCCATGTATCTAATTTATTGAAATATATTATATTCTATAATGCTAGAACTTCAGATCATTAGACCCATGATCATGATGGAATTTGCTGCTGTGATACAGTCTGTACAATACAGACATGATAAAAGCCTTGAACACACCTTTATGGCTGAATTTGCACATCATAAACGCTTTTTTTTTTTTTGTAACTAAAAGGATAGTGTCTATTCCGCCACTAGAACCACAGTTACCTATTCCAGTCCATGAGCGTACAAGCACTGTGCATCACATGAGCTGAACCAGGAATGACACAGGATCTCACACAAACTCCAAAATCTTATGGAAGCCTCTGAACAACAGCAAGGACTGCAAAAGGGGTCCCAATTTAATATTAACAACTGTTTTGTAAAGGGACATCCTACAAGCTAGTAAGATAGCACTGGGGCCAATACATTTTAAAAGTACTTTTGGAATTTTTGTTTGCATACTGTGTCTTTACTACATTTAGAACAATTTATGTAAGATTTTCTCTCCTTTGAAATCAAAACAAAATGACCACTTACAACAGGATGGGCTGGTCTGATGTTATCACGCTGCCATTCATATGAAGATTGCATTTCATTGGCTGTCCTGAAATTTAAAGTACAGTGAATCAGTTATTGTAGATCTTAGTTTAGTAGATTGTTATTTGGGGTACATTTATTTCTCATAATACTGCCCAGTGTTCATGAAACAACCCATTTTTAAATGTAAAGTTTGGGCATGAAAAGATTATAAAAGTGTGCGCCCCCATCCCCCACACACACTCAAGAATGTCTCCTTTTGCCAAAGACTTTGCTCTGGCGCACTTATCCATTACATGATATGCCATTCATTTCAATATGCAGCTTCCTTTCACTCTGAAGGCATATTCACATGGAGGAATTTGAGTCAGTTATCTACCTCCAATTTCTCTTCTTTTTCTGCCACCATTCCAGCGGTGGAATGCCAATATAGGAATCCACAGTAAGATCAGATCAGACATTTTTTTCAGCATCCTTGCTCTGATTTCTGCTGATCCCCAAGCCAAACTGCTATTCATACAATAAAAAGGATAGTCTTCCTCAAACTTTTTGAATTGTAAGGAAATCATTTTCAAAACAAAAGACATTCACTCATGATGTCTTCCAGGTTTACATGCTAATCTTGTAAAATTAGCTCCAATGGTACCCTAGCACAACTTAACCAAAGAGGAATGTGAGAAGTATTATTGGTACCCTCTGCAGTGCCCACCTAACCTACCATCTAGATATCGGTTGTTGTATTTTTTGTAGGCACCAACTGCATCTTCTTTCCTCACGAACACAACCTCTGCAACTCCTGGGCTCAGCAAGCGGGCACGCTTTAAAGCTCCACATACACAGAAAAGCTCCTAAAGAGGGAAGACAACATTATTTTGTCTAGATAACAGTCATGGTAAACGTGTTATTGATAATGCTAAGCCACATTTTTACTTTGATTTTTCATTTCACTATTTCTATACAAAATAAAAAATTTACTTTTCACTTTGCCAACTATGCACTAACAATACACTTCAATTTTGCTATCCAGGTTACAGTAAAACCAGCAATGCTTATTAACCACTTCCCAACCACCCATTGGGTTTTCACATCCAGAAGCTGATTGCCTTGTTCTGTCAGGACGTACCGGTACCACCAAGCAGAACTCAGCAGCTGCACGAAACGGGGAGCCGGCTGTAACTTCAGCTGGAGCTCCCAGAGAGAAGGCTTATTATCTTCCCTGCCCTTTCGATCACTGTGTATACAGCGCTCAATGTTAGTACAATGTAAGTACATAGTTGGCAAAGTGAAAAGTACTTTTTTTTTTTTTTTTTAAACACTTTTATAAAATAAGTGTCTCCCAGTTCGGTCCTGCCACCCCCATGTCTTGCTCTAGCGGAAGTCCCCACTGCATGTGACCGCTGAGGCCAACCAATGGCCTAAGGAAAAGGGACATGGGTTGTCACAGCCAGCGGGGACATCCAGCAAAAGAGGACAGCAGAACAGGAGGAATGGACTGCGCTGGGAGTATGTTTTGTTTGTTTTTTTCCCTCCACCTACCCTGCATAATTATTCGTGAAAACCTCTTTAAGGGGTTATTATACCATTTGCTCTTTATTTTAAAGCAACACAAAAACAAAAAACACATTTAAGCACGTTTACAGACATTACTAAATACTACATTACTCACCACAATATCTTCCTCTGTGACTCTTGGGTGCAAATTATTAACTGTCATTTTTGTGCCTTCTAAGGGGCTGTAAACAGTCTAAAAATAAAATTTTTGAACACAATGATGAGTAAACCAAATTGTCTAAGTGTCTACACAAAACAGCTGCTAGTTCATTTGGGACGCAGCACTCTAACATTATACAGCACATAACACAGGCTTAGCTAATGCTTGGGCTTCTCACCTCTGCTGGAGTTGGCTGTACTGAAGAATTTGCCTCCTTTGTGACAAGTGTCCGTGACATATTGGTTAGAGTTTTAGTGCGGAGTAGAGGTGCTGTAGAGGCGGACTGCATAGGGACAGGTGCTGTGTACGCATCATTCTGTACCACTTTAGTGAGAGGTAACGTTTGTCCAAGCGAGAATGAATTTCCAGACATTCCCGGCTAGGAAAAAAAATTAATAAAAGATTGGTCTGAATATTTACTTCTCTAACTTCCATAGAACCAACATATTCTGCAGCGCTTTACACGTCATCACTCACTGTCCCTAGTAGGCCTCATAATACAGATTCCACAGCTGTATGTCTTTTGATCATGGGGAGAAACATCTATTGCATCTTTGAAACCCATTTCTGCCTTTCAGGCACCTAGAACCGGCAGAAACCCTCCCCAATGATCAGTCTCCTATACAGCAAGTATATGAAACCACACCCACATGACCAATTCAACAATATTTTGGCAGACTTTAAAGGGAGTCCATCACCAAAATCCAAGATAAAATCTAAACCCAGATAGGTTTGAGTCACCTGAACCTGAAAGCATTTCTCCTTGTTAATTTCTGCCTCTGTTGCTGAGATACTGCAGCTTCTGTCAATATGCAAGTGAATTCTTTGGAGCATTGCTTCAAAGTATTGGGAGTAGCGTTTAGGGTCACTCGAATCTGAAGGGCAATGTTTTATTATATTTATTTAACTATTCATTTCTAATCTGATTGTTATGGAGGGGGGAAAAAACGTGAAAGTGTAAGAATTACCCTTTTCTGCACAGTGTTGGCAGCTGTGATCTTCATCTGTTTTGTGGGGACAGGGGGAAGTTCAAATTCATCATCAATATCCATATCTTCTGAAGGGGAGATCTGTTGACATACAGAATTATGAACTACCGTACATGAGCTGATCAATAAAACTATGAGCAGATTGTGAAGTGCTGACTGTTCCTCAGTTATGTCTCTGCTGCAGACAAGACGGATCGAAGACCACAATAGTGAAATATGAAAAGCAACTGGTGGCCATACATTTGCAATAGGTTGAACTAAGGTTACGAGCTATCACCTACACACAGGACAAGGATTGGGATTGTACAGCTGCTTATAAATATCCTAATCCCAACTGTATTTTCAACCAGCGATATTTCTGGAAATAATTCAGATAGCAGATATCTACCCTTTCATTTGACTCCAAAGACATTTTAAGGGTGGGTCCACACCTGCGCCCGGTCTCTGCTTTGTGAGTTTCTGTCTTCTGCCTGAGAAACTGGACAGGAGACAGAAACCGTCAGTCAGTGTCCGCCAGTGAGCGTCTTCTGGTCTCTGCAGCAAAACCAATTTTTTTTTTTTTTAACTGGACACAAAGTCCTGCATGTCCTGGTTAAAAAAACAGTTTTGCTGGTGAGAGGCAGAAGACGCTCACGGGTGGTCACTTTGCAAACCCTTTCAAGTGAATGGGTTTGAAAACTGTCTGCCTGTCTCCATCTCCTGTCCAGTTTCTCGGGCAGAAGACGGAAGCCTACAAAGTGGAGACCGGGCGCAGGTGTGAACCCGCCCTAATAATGTCGGAGATATAAGTGATTCTCCCCTACATGTTACATAGCCCTGTACTCCCATATACAGTAACAGTCAGTGAGAGGCAGGAACTGCTTTCAATACAGAAACAAGGGAAAGAAAAAGATGCAGCATTTCACAGAAAAGATCCAAAACTTGTTAATAAAGTATATTACAAAATCTATCAATGACACAGAGTGCCAGAAAATAAAACGTTTAGCTATGCTTTAACCAAAAACAAAGAATTACCTGTTTTCCAGGTTGATGGTTGACAACATTTATTCGCATTCCTTTGACAGTATTACATAGACCTGAGGAAATTGTCTTCGGCTGTGAAATCTGCAAATGCAATACAAAATACAATTTAGAAGTGAGCAATGCACTAAGATTTTGGAACTAGAAGTCATGGTCGCAGCACTCTATAGGTCGCAAGGCCTCCCCGATAAGATAGTCCTTTAACCAATATCAGTGAAGGAGTCGCAGGGAAACTTTTGTTCACACAATTGGAGTTGTGGCCAAAGTCAACATGTGGCCCTAACTCACATAAAAACATAGCACCAATATGGAACACACATGTGTAGGGGGGGCAGCACTGATATAAAAGAGACCCAATACTAACTTTTAACCCGCAGGTAATTCTCTCTACCTGGATATATATAGACTGGTGTGCAAAAGTTTTAGGCATGGAGATACTGCAAAGTATGAATGCTTTCAGGAACAGGAGTGTTAAAAGTTTATTTTTGTCAGTTAACAAAATTAAGTGAGAGAAGATAACAGAAGTCTAAATCCCATCAATATTTGGGGCGACCACCCTTTGCCTTCCATCAGTTCTTCTAGGTACACATGCAGACAGTTTTTATAAGAACTTTGCAGGGAGGGTGATCTAAACATCTTGGAGAGCTAACCACAGATCTTCTGAGGAAGTGAGGCTTGCTCACATACTTCTGTCTGCATACAATCCCTGACAGACAGGATAAGGAGGAGATCGGGGCTTTGTGGGGGACATATCATTACTGTCAGGATTCCTTCTGCAAAGGGTGGTCACACCAAAGACCGACATGATAGTTCTTTATCATTCACTTAAATTTGTTAATTTGCAAAAGTAAACTTCTATTTTCAAAGGCATTCTTACTTTGTAGCATTGTTCACAGACCTAAAACTTTCAGAGTACTGTAAGCTATGTTCCAGAACTCAGCATGGCTGGAAAAGTTAACCCATTACATTACCCATTCAGAGAACATTATCGATGGATTACTGTACTGGTGTTAGCTGCTTTATGTCAGGACAGCGCCCCCTACAGTTGTACCGATCATTTCTTTTGAGACTTGATCTAGTCTTTGAAACACTCCCATAACTAGTAGCTTAGCAGATTCCAGCTATTATGACAGTAACCTAAATTTCACATAAGGGCGAGTTACATCAGATCAAGGTAGTCGTTTCTATTGTACGCATAGGCAGGCATCATATATAATCCACAGCTACAATTCTATGGTTTCTCCATCTTGGGGTGTCAGTAAAAGCCTTTAGTTTATAAAATATCAGCATCTTGTAAAACCAACTTTAATTCTTGTAAGCTTGAAGAAGCAAAATTCATGTCAATTGAAGAAACATTAATAAATGAACAATGTTATATCCACCGCTATAGCGCTACTTGCCTGGATGGTCTTGGTAATTTTTATGGCTGAGGAACCCTGGGCCAGTGGAGAATTAATAGTCACGGCTGGCGCACTCCTCTTTAGACTTAGTTTTTCACGAGCATCCATCACTTTGGTCGGCTTTCCTCCAACAGTGGTCTGCTGCTTTCTTGAATTCAACATCTCCCGAGCGTCTTGCACTTTACCCTTTATACGGAATCTTGCATCTTTGGCAACTAATTTTTCACGGGCATCTTTAATCCCCAGCTTCAAGCGGGCATCTGTTATGCCGATCTTCTGGCGTGCATCAAATGCTCTCTGGAAACTGGAGGCATGTATGGGACTAATGGGTGTAGGTTGGATTCTGGATCTCATACCTCCCATAGCCCCCCTATTATTCATCCTAGAAAGGAAGAAAAGACCAGATGTGTTTACTAATCCTTCCTGTGCACTAAGTACAGTCTACCAATAAGTATTTGGACACCTGTGGTAGAATAGAAAAACAACATTTATTCATATTCAATAATTGGTAGCGGCAATTACAGCCTGAACCCCCTGGGGCGCTTTCCACATCTCCTTGTATGACGGCTAGTGGTATTTTATTCCATTCAGCTTGGAGAAGACAGGTAAGTTTTTTCACCAATTTTGGACGGCTGCAGTTTTGGGAGTCTGCTGACTCGGGGCACATTCCAACAATCACTCACTTTCCACTTTGTAATCACATAGGTCACTGTCGATTTTGGGTAATTCAGTTCGCTTGCTATGTCCCTTAAGGATCGACCATTTCTATCATACTCCACAATTACCCCTTTCTCGAAATCAAACAACTCTGAACTTCATGGCATCTTGCATGCGACTAATGCCAATGCTGTTTCCTACACGATATGTAACGGCAGAAGGCGGAATGTACATCACAACCGCAGATATCCTCATTTACATGGGTGTCCTAATACTTATTGGTGGACAGTGTACAGTAATAGACCCAAAGACATATAAAGCACATGGGGTTAATAAAGTATATATAAATGTTGACCATAATATACTAAAAGATACAGGGGAACTATAGCTAAAAATAGACAAGAAAACCATGCAAACTAATTCCAGAGAAGTTCAATATCATATACTGTCCTACTTTAAAGTGGTCTGTCAAAAGTGAAGACTCGAGTACACACGGTGCCCTCTTAAAGGGATAGCCACTTAAACATTAGTTTCTCAGATCTGCTTGCAATAGCACATTGTCCACTTACTACTTTACAGTAAGTGGAAAATTTGCAGCGATGCCTCTCAAACATTGTCGCTGATGGGGGGGAGGGGGTCATGTGACCCAGGCCTTCTATTAATGCCAGTCAATGAAATACACTGGAAACAGCTAGGGAGCTAACTCATATCCATGAGACCATAAATATAGCATTTCCATCTTATACAAATGAGTAATAAGGTACCAAGAGATATCTATGTGCAAATACTATAACCAGTGTAATCCCACTACAGAGCAGTGTATAGGTCCACATAGTACTGATATCAGAGCCTGTAGGGCAGTGTTTCTATCCACATAGTACTGATATCAGAGCCTGTAGGGCAGTGTATAGGTCCACATAGTACTGATATCAGAGCCTGTAGGGCAGTGTTTCTATCCACATAGTACTGATATCAGAGCCTGTAGGGCAGTGTATAGGTCCACATAGTACTGAACCTGTATCGCAGTGCATAGGTCCACATAGTACTGATATCAGAGCCTGTAGGGCAGTGTATAGGTCCACATAGTACTGAACCTGTATGGCAGTGCATAGGTCCACATAGTACTGATATCAGAGCCTGTAGGGCAGTGTTTCTATCCACATAGTACTGATATCAGAGCCTGTAGGGCAGTGTATAGGTCCACACAGTACTGAGCCTGCATGGCAGTGTTTCTATCCACATAGTACTGATATCAGAGCCTGTATGGCAGTGTATAGGTGCACATAGTACTGAGCCTGTATGGCAGTGTATAGGTGCACATAGTACTGAGCCTGTATGGCAGTGTATAGGTGCACATAGTACTGAGCCTGTATGGCAGTGTATAGGTGCACATAGTACTGAGCCTGTATGGCAGTGTTTCTATCCACATAGTACTGATATCAGAGCCTGTATGGCAGTGTATAGGTGCACATAGTACTGAGCCTGTATGGCAGTGTATAGGTGCACATAGTACTGAGCCTGTATGGCAGTGTATAGGTGCACATAGTACTGAGCTTGTATGGCAGTGTTTCTATCCACATAGTACTGAGCCTGTATGGCAGTGTATAGGTCCACATAGTACTGAGCCTGTATGGCAGTGTATAGGTCCACATAGTACTGAGCCTGTATGGCAGTGTTTCTATCCACATAGTACTGATATCAGAGCCTGTATGGCAGTGTATAGGTGCACATAGTACTGAGCCTGTATGGCAGTGTATAGGTGCACATAGTACTGAGCCTGTATGGCAGTGTATAGGTGCACATAGTACTGAGCCTGTATGGCAGTGTTTCTATCCACACAGTACTGAGCCTGTATGACAGTGTATAGGTCCACATAGTACTGAGCCTGTATGGCAGTGTTTCTATCCACATAGTACTGAGCCTGTATGGCAGTGTATAGGTCCACATAGTACTGAGCCTGTATGGCAGTGTATAGGTCCACATAGTACTGAGCCTGTAGGGCAGTGTTTCTATCCACATAGTACTGAGCCTGTATGGCAGTGTATAGGTGCACATAGTACTGAGCCTGTATGGCAGTGTATAGGTGCACATAGTACTGAGCCTGTATGGCAGTGTATAGGTGCACATAGTACTGAGCCTGTACGGCAGTGTATAGGTGCACATAGTACTGAGCCTGTATGGCAGTGTATAGGTCCACATAGTACTGAGCCTGTATGGCAGTGTTTCTATCCACATAGTACTGAGCCTGTATGGCAGTGTATAGGTCCACATAGTACTGAGCCTGTATGGCAGTGTATAGGTCCACATAGTACTGAGCCTGTAGGGCAGTGTATAGGTCCACATAGTACTGAGCCTGTAGGGCAGTGTATAGGTGCACATAGTACTGAGCCTGTATGGCAGTGTATAGGTCCACATAGTACTGAGCCTGTAGGGCAGTGTTTCTATCCACATAGTACTGAGCCTGTATGGCAGTGTATAGGTGCACATAGTACTGAGCCTGTATGGCAGTGTATAGGTGCGTGCACATAGTACTGAGCCTGTATGGCAGTGTATAGGTCCACATAGTACTGAGCCTGTATGGCAGTGTTTCTATCCACATAGTACTGATATCAGAGCCTGTAGGGCAGTGTTTCTATCCACATAGTACTGATATCAGAGCCTGTAGAGCAGTGTATAGGTCCACATAGTACTGATATCAGAGCCTGTATGGCAGTGTATAGGTCCACATAATACTGATATCAGAGCCTGTATGGCAGTGTATAGGTCCACACAGTACTGAGCCTGCATGGCAGTGTTTCTATCCACATAGTACTGATATCAGAGCCTGTAGAGCAGTGTATAGGTCCACATAGTACTGATATCAGAGCCTGTATGGCAGTGTATAGGTCCACATAATACTGATATCAGAGCCTGTATGGCAGTGTATAGGTCCACACAGTACTGAGCCTGCATGGCAGTGTTTCTATCCACATAGTACTGATATCAGAGCCTGTATGGCAGTGTATAGGTGCACATAGTACTGAGCCTGTATGGCAGTGTATAGGTGCACATAGTACTGAGCCTGTATGGCAGTGTATAGGTGCACATAGTACTGAGCCTGTATGGCAGTGTATAGGTCCACATAATACTGATATCAGAGCCTGTATGGCAGTGTTTCTATCCACATAGTACTGATATCAGAGCCTGTAGAGCAGTGCATAGGTCCACATAGTACTGATATCAGAGCCTGTATGGCAGTGTATAGGTCCACATAATACTGATATCAGAGCCTGTATGGCAGTGTATAGGTCCACACAGTACTGAGCCTGCATGGCAGTGTTTCTATCCACATAGTACTGATATCAGAGCCTGTATGGCAGTGTATAGGTGCACATAGTACTGAGCCTGTATGGCAGTGTATAGGTGCACATAGTACTGAGCCTGTATGGCAGTGTATAGGTGCACATAGTACTGAGCCTGTATGGCAGTGTATAGGTGCACATAGTACTGAGCCTGTATGGCAGTGTATAGGTCCACATAGTACTGAGCCTGTATGGCAGTGTATAGGTGCACATAGTACTGAGCCTGTATGGCAGTGTATATGTGCACATAGTACTGAGCCTGTATGGCAGTGTATAGGTCCACATAGTACTGAGCCTGTATGGCAGTGTTTCTATCCACATAGTACTGAGCCTGTATGGCAGTGTATAGGTCCACATAGTACTGAGCCTGTATGGCAGTGTATAGGTCCACATAGTACTGAGCCTGTAGGGCAGTGTATAGGTGCACATAGTACTGAGCCTGTAGGGCAGTGTTTCTATCCACATAGTACTGAGCCTGTATGGCAGTGTATAGGTGCACATAGTACTGAGCCTGTATGGCAGTGTATAGGTGCGTGCACATAGTACTGAGCCTGTATGGCAGTGTATAGGTCCACATAGTACTGAGCCTGTATGGCAGTGTTTCTATCCACATAGTACTGATATCAGAGCCTGTAGAGCAGTGTATAGGTCCACATAGTACTGATATCAGAGCCTGTATGGCAGTGTATAGGTCCACATAATACTGATATCAGAGCCTGTATGGCAGTGTATAGGTCCACACAGTACTGAGCCTGCATGGCAGTGTTTCTATCCACATAGTACTGATATCAGAGCCTGTATGGCAGTGTATAGGTGCACATAGTACTGAGCCTGTATGGCAGTGTATAGGTGCACATAGTACTGAGCCTGTATGGCAGTGTATAGGTGCACATAGTACTGAGCCTGTATGGCAGTGTATAGGTGCACATAGTACTGAGCCTGTATGGCAGTGTATAGGTGCACATAGTACTGAGCCTGTATGGCAGTGTATAGGTGCACATAGTACTGAGCCTGTATGGCAGTGTATAGGTCCACATAGTACTGAGCCTGTATGGCAGTGTTTCTATCCACATAGTACTGAGCCTGTATGGCAGTGTATAGGTCCACATAGTACTGAGCCTGTATGGCAGTGTATAGGTCCACATAGTACTGAGCCTGTAGGGCAGTGTATAGGTCCACATAGTACTGAGCCTGTAGGGCAGTGTATAGGTGCACATAGTACTGAGCCTGTATGGCAGTGTATAGGTCCACATAGTACTGAGCCTGTATGGCAGTGTTTCTATCCACATAGTACTGATATCAGAGCCTGTAGGGCAGTGTTTCTATCCACATAGTACTGAGCCTGTATGGCAGTGTATAGGTGCACATAGTACTGAGCCTGTATGGCAGTGTATAGGTCCACATAGTACTGAGCCTGTATGGCAGTGTTTCTATCCACATAGTACTGATATCAGAGCCTGTATGGCAGTGTTTCTATCCACATAGTACTGATATCAGAGCCTGTAGAGCAGTGCATAGGTCCACATAGTACTGATATCAGAGCCTGTATGGCAGTGTATAGGTCCACATAATACTGATATCAGAGCCTGCATGGCAGTGTTTCTATCCACATAGTACTGATATCAGAGCCTGTATGGCAGTGTATAGGTGCACATAGTACTGAGCCTGTATGGCAGTGTATAGGTGCACATAGTACTGAGCCTGTATGGCAGTGTATAGGTGCACATAGTACTGAGCCTGTATGGCAGTGTATAGGTGCACATAGTACTGAGCCTGTATGGCAGTGTATAGGTGCACATAGTACTGAGCCTGTATGGCAGTGTATAGGTGCACATAGTACTGAGCCTGTATGGCAGTGTTTCTATCCACATAGTACTGAGCCTGTATGGCAGTGTATAGGTCCACATAGTACTGAGCCTGTATGGCAGTGTATAGGTCCACATAGTACTGAGCCTGTAGGGCAGTGTTTCTATCCACATAGTACTGAGCCTGTATGGCAGTGTATAGGTGCACATAGTACTGAGCCTGTATGGCAGTGTATAGGTGCGTGCACATAGTACTGAGCCTGTATGGCAGTGTATAGGTCCACATAGTACTGAGCCTGTATGGCAGTGTTTCTATCCACATAGTACTGATATCAGAGCCTGTATGGCAGTGTTTCTATCCACATAGTATTGATATCAGAGCCTGTAGAGCAGTGTATAGGTCCACATAGTACTGATATCAGAGCCTGTATGGCAGTGTATAGGTCCACATAATACTGATATCAGAGCCTGTATGGCAGTGTTTCTATCCACATAGTACTGATATCAGAGCCTGTAGAGCAGTGTATAGGTCCACATAGTACTGATATCAGAGCCTGTATGGCAGTGTATAGGTCCACATAATACTGATATCAGAGCCTGTATGGCAGTGTATAGGTCCACATAGTACTGAGCCTGCATGGCAGTGTTTCTATCCACATAGTACTGATATCAGAGCCTGTATGGCAGTGTATAGGTGCACATAGTACTGAGCCTGTATGGCAGTGTATAGGTGCACATAGTACTGAGCCTGTATGGCAGTGTATAGGTGCACATAGTACTGAGCCTGTATGGCAGTGTATAGGTGCACATAGTACTGAGCCTGTATGGCAGTGTATAGGTGCACATAGTACTGAGCCTGTATGGCAGTGTTTCTATCCACATAGTACTGAGCCTGTATGGCAGTGTATAGGTCCACATAGTACTGAGCCTGTATGGCAGTGTATAGGTGCGTGCACATAGTACTGAGCCTGTATGGCAGTGTATAGGTCCACATAGTACTGAGCCTGTATGGCAGTGTTTCTATCCACATAGTACTGATATCAGAGCCTGTAGGGCAGTGTTTCTATCCACATAGTACTGATATCAGAGCCTGTAGGGCAGTGTTTCTATCCACATAGTACTGATATCAGAGCCTGTAGGGCAGTGTTTCTATCCACATAGTACTGATATCAGAGCCTGTATGGCAGTGTTTCTATCCACATAGTACTGATATCAGAGCCTGTAGAGCAGTGTATAGGTCCACATAGTACTGATATCAGAGCCTGTATGGCAGTGTATAGGTCCACATAATACTGATATCAGAGCCTGTATGGCAGTGTATAGGTCCACATAGTACTGAGCCTGCATGGCAGTGTTTCTATCCACATAGTACTGATATCAGAGCCTGTATGGCAGTGTATAGGTGCACATAGTACTGAGCCTGTATGGCAGTGTATAGGTGCACATAGTACTGAGCCTGTATGGCAGTGTATAGGTGCACATAGTACTGAGCCTGTATGGCAGTGTATAGGTGCACATAGTACTGAGCCTGTATGGCAGTGTTTCTATCCACACAGTACTGAGCCTGTATGGCAGTGTATAGGTCCACATAGTACTGAGCCTGTATGGCAGTGTTTCTATCCACATAGTACTGAGCCTGTATGGCAGTGTATAGGTCCACATAGTACTGAGCCTGTATGGCAGTGTATAGGTCCACATAGTACTGAGCCTGTAGGGCAGTGTTTCTATCCACATAGTACTGAGCCTGTATGGCAGTGTATAGGTGCACATAGTACTGAGCCTGTATGGCAGTGTATAGGTGCACATAGTACTGAGCCTGTATGGCAGTGTATAGGTGCGTGCACATAGTACTGAGCCTGTATGGCAGTGTATAGGTGCACATAGTACTGAGCCTGTATGGCAGTGTATAGGTCCACATAGTACTGATATCAGAGCCTGTAGGGCAGTGTATAGGTCCACATAGTACTGATATCAGAGCCTGTAGGGCAGTGTATAGGTCCACATAGTACTGATATCAGAGCCTGTATGGCAGTGTATAGGTGCACATAGTACTGAGCCTGTAGGGCAGTGTATAGGTCCACATAGTACTGAGCCTGTATGGCAGTGTTTCTATCCACATAGTACTGAGCCTGTATGGCAGTGTATAGGTGCACATAGTACTGAGCCTGTATGGCAGTGTATAGGTGCACATAGTACTGAGCCTGTATGGCAGTGTATAGGTGCACATAGTACTGAGCCTGTATGGCAGTGTATAGGTGCACATAGTACTGAGCCTGTATGGCAGTGTATAGGTCCACATAGTACTGATATCAGAGCCTGTAGAGCAGTGTATAGGTCCACACAGTACTGATATCAGAGCCTGTAGGGCAGTGTATAGGTGCACATAGTACTGAGCCTGTATGGCAGTGTATAGGTGCACATAGTACTGAGCCTGTATGGCAGTGTATAGGTGCACATAGTACTGAGCCTGTATGGCAGTGTATAGGTGCACATAGTACTGAGCCTGTATGGCAGTGTATAGGTCCACATAGTACTGATATCAGAGCCTGTAGAGCAGTGTATAGGTCCACACAGTACTGATATCAGAGCCTGTAGGGCAGTGTATAGGTGCACATAGTACTGAGCCTGTATGGCAGTGTATAGGTGCACATAGTACTGAGCCTGTATGGCAGTGTATAGGTGCACATAGTACTGAGCCTGTATGGCAGTGTATAGGTGCACATAGTACTGAGCCTGTATGGCAGTGTATAGGTGCACATAGTACTGATATCAGAGCCTGTATGGCAGTGTATAGGTCCACACAGTACTGATATCAGAGCCTGTAGAGCAGTGTATAGGTCCACACAGTACTGATATCAGAGCCTGTATGGCAGTGTATAGGTGCACATAGTACTGAGCCTGTATGGCAGTGTATAGGTGCACATAGTACTGAGCCTGTATGGCAGTGTATAGGTGCACATAGTACTGAGCCTGTATGGCAGTGTATAGGTCCACATAGTACTGATATCAGAGCCTGTAGAGCAGTGTATAGGTCCACACAGTACTGATATCAGAGCCTGTAGGGCAGTGTATAGGTGCACATAGTACTGAGCCTGTATGGCAGTGTATAGGTGCACATAGTACTGAGCCTGTATGGCAGTGTATAGGTGCACATAGTACTGAGCCTGTATGGCAGTGTATAGGTGCACATAGTACTGAGCCTGTATGGCAGTGTATAGGTCCACATAGTACTGATATCAGAGCCTGTAGAGCAGTGTATAGGTCCACACAGTACTGATATCAGAGCCTGTATGGCAGTGTATAGGTGCACATAGTACTGATATCAGAGCCTGTATGGCAGTGTATAGGTCCACACAGTACTGATATCAGAGCCTGTAGAGCAGTGTATAGGTCCACATAGTACTGATATCAGAGCCTGTAGGGCAGTGTATAGGTCCACATAGTACTGATATCAGAGCCTGTATGGCAGTGTATAGGTGCACATAGTACTGAGCCTGTAGGGCAGTGTATAGGTCCACATAGTACTGAGCCTGTATGGCAGTGTTTCTATCCACATAGTACTGAGCCTGTATGGCAGTGTATAGGTGCACATAGTACTGAGCCTGTATGGCAGTGTATAGGTGCACATAGTACTGAGCCTGTATGGCAGTGTATAGGTCCACATAGTACTGATATCAGAGCCTGTAGAGCAGTGTATAGGTCCACACAGTACTGATATCAGAGCCTGTAGGGCAGTGTATAGGTGCACATAGTACTGAGCCTGTATGGCAGTGTATAGGTGCACATAGTACTGAGCCTGTATGGCAGTGTATAGGTGCACATAGTACTGAGCCTGTATGGCAGTGTATAGGTGCACATAGTACTGAGCCTGTATGGCAGTGTATAGGTCCACATAGTACTGATATCAGAGCCTGTAGAGCAGTGTATAGGTCCACACAGTACTGATATCAGAGCCTGTAGGGCAGTGTATAGGTGCACATAGTACTGAGCCTGTATGGCAGTGTATAGGTGCACATAGTACTGAGCCTGTATGGCAGTGTATAGGTGCACATAGTACTGAGCCTGTATGGCAGTGTATAGGTGCACATAGTACTGATATCAGAGCCTGTATGGCAGTGTATAGGTCCACACAGTACTGATATCAGAGCCTGTAGAGCAGTGTATAGGTCCACACAGTACTGATATCAGAGCCTGTATGGCAGTGTATAGGTGCACATAGTACTGAGCCTGTATGGCAGTGTATAGGTGCACATAGTACTGAGCCTGTATGGCAGTGTATAGGTGCACATAGTACTGAGCCTGTATGGCAGTGTATAGGTCCACATAGTACTGATATCAGAGCCTGTAGAGCAGTGTATAGGTGCACATAGTACTCAGCCTGTATGGCAGTGTATAGGTGCACACAGTACTGATATCAGAGCCTGTAGAGCAGTGTATAGGTCCACACAGTACTGATATCAGAGCCTGTAGGGCAGTGTATAGGTGCACATAGTACTGAGCCTGTATGGCAGTGTATAGGTGCACATAGTACTGAGCCTGTATGGCAGTGTATAGGTGCACATAGTACTGAGCCTGTATGGCAGTGTATAGGTGCACATAGTACTGAGCCTGTATGGCAGTGTATAGGACCACATAGTAGTGATATCAGAGCCTATCCACATAATACTCCGTTCCTCCGCATTACACCGTCACCATATGCAGGGGAGTCTGCCCAGTGCCACCTCACGTAACTACACGGGGCCCGGCCTGGTCTAACAACTGACTTATAACATCTCCCAGCTGGGAGTATAATCCATAGGCCCGATAGACGGGCACACGGAGAGCGGCCCGCACGGACGCTGCACGACTCCGCCATCCACTCACCTGCTGTACGTGCCCGTCGCCATGCCCCTTTTCCTGATGACTTCATCTAAGGACAAGTCGGCCATATTCCTTTACGCAGACCCGCACCTTCCCAGCAGCTATGGTAAGAAAGAGGGCGGTTGAACGGCATGAAGTGACGTCACGACGCGAGGCCGTCGTTGCGTTTGTTTACCACCATGATGCATTGCGGCTGATCTCTCATTTGCATACACCGCTAAACTTGTAATGGAAAATAAATAGTTAAAAGAAGAATTTTATTTCAGCAGATGAAGCGAGCGCAGCCGGCTGAGCAGTGGAGAGCCCGGGTGTGAGCGGAGCACATGGGTCTCTCCATGATGTAGATAGGATGGCTGCACATAGTGGCCTCATGGGCCAGCACAAGCAAGGTATGCCTTAAACTAATGAGTAAGGAAAATAACGAGCTGGGGTAACGCCTGGTTCCTCACTACTCATGTGAGAAGAATTTTTGAGCGGGCACAGGTCGCCCCGTGGAGGACTCGTCTACTTTTGCGGGACCTTCAGGTGCAGTGATCTGCCCGATCCTTCTAATGTGTGGAAAGTAAGATCTTATGGAACTCATGGTAAACCATTGGCTTGTGGCAACACACTTAGCCTGGCTGTAATATAGAAGAGCCTGTGCGGGTCTTATACCTGTGAGCCTGGCTCTATATCTGCTGTAGAGGAGCCTGTGCGGGTCTGATGCCTGTGAGCCTGGCTCTACATCTGCTGTAGAGGAGCCTGTGCGGGTCTGATGCCTGTGAGCCTGGCTCTGTATCTGCTGTAGAGGAGCCTGTGCGGGTCTGATGCCTGTGAGCCTGGCTCTGTATCTGCTGTAGAGGAGCCTGTGCGGGTCTGATGCCTGTGAGCCTGGCTCTGTATCTGCTGTAGAGGAGCCTGTGCGGGTCTGATGCCTGTGAGCCTGGCTCTGTATCTGCTGTAGAGGAGCCTGTGCGGGTCTGATGCCTGTGAGCCTGGCTCTGTATCTGCTGTAGAGGAGCCTGTGCGGGTCTGATGCCTGTGAGCCTGGCTCTATATCTGCTGTGTTAGAGCCTGTGCGGGTCTGATGCCTGTGAGCCTGGCTCTACATCTGCTGTAGAAGAGCCTGGGCCGGTCTGATGCCTGGGAAGAATATGCAAATCTGACTTCCATGATGTAATTAGGATACCAGTGCCTCACATATGCACACCAATAGAGGGCGCTGACTGAGAATGTGCAAGTCTATCTTCCAAGATGTAATTAGGAAGACAGAGTCTCAGTCAAGACATCCAATAGAGGGCGCTCCCTTTAACACCATGCCGACCTTCTCAGAGGCCTTTGTTTGCAATGATGTTGGGTTTACCAGATACAGTCTCTCTTCTGATCCCTGTGAGCCTGGCTCTACATCTGCTCGTAGCGATAGAGACAGTTGTGGCTCCCATGAGCACCGCCATATACCGTATAATGATCAGCTACTGTCTGCTCTGTGTATACAGTCAGGCCCGCCCTATATTACCACCATAGGAATCGCTGCAAGACATCAAGATAAAGCACAACTAAACTCAGACAATTTTTCTCTCACCATTTGTGACATAAATATTGTTAATAAATAAATGAATCATTTATTTATCACTTTTGGCTGCTTTCTGTGCAGTGTCTTGTGTATTCTTTGCCTTGTGTCTCTCGATGGCTCCTTACACTAGGTTCACACTAGCACCCGGCTCTCTATCGTTCAGGTCCATCTGGAGATCCAAATGACAGAGCTGGACCGCTAACAACAGTTAAACACGGAGCGTGGCTGACCCTATTGGCTATAATGGGGTCCACCATGTCAAATGAAGACGCCACTGCAGATGTGAACCCAGCCTTGCTGGAGTGTGGACAGTTTAACCCATTCCCACAACAGATATTTTTCAGTTTTTATTTTTGGTTTTGCCTCCTCGCCTTCTAAAAGCAATCATTTTTATTATTTTTCTGTTCACAGAGCTGTATGAGGTTTTTTTTGTCTTTTGCGCATCAGATTGTACTATTTATTTCACTGTACGATGCACTGGGAAGCTCAAAAAAAATCACAATGGAGTGAAACCAAAAATAAACTGCATTTGTGCTATATTCTTATGGGTTTTGTTTTACAGCATTCACTGTGCAGCCGAAATGACACGTCTCCTGTATTCTGTGGGTCGTTGAGATTAAAGCAATACCAATCTTACATAGTTTTTGTTGTGTTTTTGCACCTTCCCAAAAATCCATAACTTTGAAAACCCATAACTTTTATATATATACTGTATATCTGTCTGTCTGTTCTCTATGCGCGACCAAACAACTGGACCGATCCTCACCAAATTTGGTTCAGAGATTCTTCAGGTATCCGGGAAGGTTTAAGACAAGACTCCAACTTGCTCAGACGTACCGTTGCTGAGATACAGCATTCCAAACACAATGCCCCCCCTCCCCCCCCCCCAGCCAGTACAAACCTGCTAGTCTTTCACTCATATTCCAACTGCAATACACACGGTCACTCCACATGCACAACCCAACACTGATATCCAAACTGAGATACACGCATCAGAGGATTAGATACACAGATCAGCACACAGTATGTGTGTAAGGGGTTTATGGAATAACTGTGTCATTTGTCTGATTTTCTGCTGCCATCTACTGCCGAAAGACCAAATTGCAGGGCAAAGCTATTCACAAAAGAACCCCCCTACAGATCAGAGAAAAATGGTATGTTCCAGGGAGAAAAAGCGTGTGAATACAGGAGACACATGTCATGCTAGGAGGACCTGCTGCAGGTTGCTGTGCCCATTAAGGACTTTCCTATGATAAACAAGGGCCCTGAGAGACTTCACTATTACTGCCTTGTGTCAGCTTGTAAACAGAGGTATGTTAAGATAAGATAATCCTTTAATAGTCCCACAGTGGGGAAATTTCAGTATGTTTCAGCTGCATAGTAATACAGATACAGGATAATACACAGTAAATATTTCAGAAGTAGTAGACACACATATGCTGAGAAAGATACACTAGGAGTCCATAGCAGCTTAGGAACAGAGAAGAAAGAAGGAGGACATTCATAATCATTAGTTCTCTGTGCGGAGTGATCTTCGCTTGGTCTGATGTAGATTATACAGCCTGGTCGCGGTTGGAAGGAAGGACTTGCGATAGCGCTCCTTCTCACACTTGGGGTGAAGCAGACGGTCACTTACACTGCTGCCAAGTCCCATCAGGGTCCCATACATGGGGTGGGATTTGTTCTCCCGCATGGAGGTCACCACAGACAGTATCCTTCTGTCACCCACCACCTGTACTGGGTCCAAGGGGCTCCCCAGGACAGAGCTGGCCCTCCTGATCAGCCTGTCAAGCCTATTTCTGTCCCTGGTTGATATACTGCTCCCCCAGCAGGCTACACCGAAAAAGATGGCTGAGGCAACCACAGAGTTGAAGAAGGCCCTAAGAAGTGTCCCCTGGACTCCGAAGGCCCTCAGCCTCCTGAGCAGGTAGAGCCTGCTGTGGCCCTTTCTGTGCAGCGCCTCCAGGTGATCAGCCCAGTCTAGTTTATTATTGAGGAGCACACCCAGATACTTATAGGTCCTGACTATCTCAATGCATGTCCCCTGGATCTCCACCGGGGTCGGAGCACCTCTCCGTTTACTAAAGTCCACCACCATCTCCTTGGTCTTCCCAGCATTAATCCTGAGCTGGTTCTGCTGGCACCATTCAACAAAATCCCTATTTAAGTCTCTGTATTCCCTATCGTCGCCATCAGTGATAAGGCCGACTATAGCAGTCATCGGAGTACTTCTGTAAGTAACAGCTGGAGGAGTTGTGCCTAAAGTCAGCAGTGTACAGTGTGAAGAGAAATGGGGCAAGAACTGTACCTTGTGGTGCCCCCGTACTACAGATCACAGTGTCAGACACACAGTCCTGGGCTCTCACATACTGAGGGCGGTTTGTCAGGTAGTCTAGGATCCAGTTGGACAGGTGATGGTCCACACCACCAAGGTTCAGCTTCTCCCTCAGTAGCTCTGGTTGAATGGTGTTGAACGCACTGGAGAAATCAAAGAACATTATTCTCACAGTGTTCCCGGGTTTCTCCAGGTGAGAGAGAGCTCTATGAAGAAGGTGGATGATGGCGTCATCTACCCCAATGCCCGGCCGGTAGGCAAACTGGAGGGGGTCCAGAGCGGAGCTCACTAGGGGGCGTAGGTGTGTCAGGACCAGTCTCTCTAGGACCTTCATCAGGTGGGATGTCAGTGCTACAGGTCTGTAGTCATTGTAGTCCATCGGGTTGGGTTTCTTTGGGACTGGTACCACACAAGATGTTTTCCACAGTCGAGGTACCACTCCCAGCTTCAGGCTCATATTGTACATGTGCGTAATAATACCACACAGCTGGTCACTGCACATTTTAAGAACTCTTGCGCTTATCCCATCGGGTCCGCCGGCCTTGTCTGCCTTAATTCTCTTAATTTCCCGACATACCAGAGACTCCTTGAGGATCAGACATTCAGATTGCGATTTACTGCCAGTCGGTGGGGGTTGGGTCTTGGTGTGTGAGGGGAGGGGGGTTGCTTGTGAGGGGGGAGTTGGTTTGGAGTCGAATCTATTGAAGAATAGATTAAGCTCATTAAGCCACTTCCTGTCTCCTTCAATCTGATGAGCTGCCATTTGTTGTTGTTTATGTCCGGATATCACCTTCAGGCTGTCCCAGACCTTTGAGACTCTACCCTCCCCTATCTGTAGTTCCATCTTCCGCCTGTAGTTGGCTTTCCCTTCTCTGATCAGTTGTCTTAGTTGTTTCTGCACCGCCCCCAGGCCATTTTTGTCCCCAGACCTAAAAATTCGCTTTTTCTCCTTAAGAAGAGTTTTAATCTCAGAGTTGATCCATGGTTTGTTATTGGAGAAACACCTCACCTTTCTAGTTGGTACCGTGCTGTCCACACAGAAATTAATGTAGTCCGTTATGCAGTGTGTGAGTCCCTCAATGTCCTCTGGAAATGAGTCTTGAAATACTTCCCACAGAGTTATATTAAAACAGTCCTTTAGAGACTCGACACTTCCCTCTGACCAAATCTTCACTGTACGGGTAACTGCCGGTTCTCTGCGCACCAGTGGAGTGTATGTGGGTCGCAGATGTACCAGGTTGTGATCTGATCTGCCTAGGGGCGGTAGGTCAGATGAGTTATATGCATCCCTTACATTGGCAAAGAGCAAGTCCAGTGTTTTGCTGTCTCTTGTATGGCAGGTTACATACTGTGTGAAGCCTGGTAGAGTGGATGCTGGGGAGACATGGTTGAAATCTCCCGACACTAGGAGCAGGGCATGGGGGTGAGATGATTGCAGATTGCTCACAACCGTATGGAGGACCTCACAGGCAGAGTCAGCTTTAGCAGAGGGGGGGACATAGGCAGCTAGTACGATAACATGTGATAGTTCCCTTGGCAGGTAGTAAGGTCTCATGCTCACGGCTAGCAGTTCAATATCCTTTCCACACATTTGTTTCTTGTTGTGGTATAGCTCCTCCCCTGCAACTGATCAAGACAACAGACTGTGCCCATTAATATAGTTGGGGGGGGGGGGGCTTTAAAAATCTGCAAAATTTTGAATTAATTTTACTTGGAAAAATAAAAAACGAGGTTGCAGTTTTCCTGAGTCAGGTCCTCACTTTTGGCTTTTGAGATCTCTGAAAAGCTAATGTCTGATGACTGCAATGATTTTCAAGCCTGACAACACAACCCAAACGGCGCATTTGGACTTTAAGGGTTAGTTTAGGGGTCATTTGTGCTACAAATTGTAAATTCTCAGAGTAGTTCACTCTATATGCGTCTGCTCCTGTCCATAGGCAGGCACATCCCCTAACTGTAAAACAATATTTAGAAGGGAGCGGTATAATTTCAATGTAGGGGAATTATCTGGATTCAATGGACTGGGGTGGGGGAGGGGAGGGGTGGCTTCCATTTTCAGCCTTCTAATTTAGTCCCCAATATCAGGCCTCACTTCTCATCTCATGTGCTGTTTACACCTAATGAAATAAGCGAGAAAAATGTGTTTTTGCACTCAGTATAAAATCCTTTTCTCGTTGTATTGATTGGGGGACACATCTCACCCTTGTTTCTTGTTGTTCCTGCCCCGGGCTGTTTAGTTTCATTTTCAGGTTATTGGTTCTGTTTTCTGCACTTTTTTTTCTTCATTTGAGACTCTCATCTACTGCTGCAGTACAAACTGGCTGGCCTAGTGTCTGAAGATAGTATGGCCCAAATACAGAGCAGACATCTTTTCTTAATCCTAGTGTGTGCCTCCTAGTGGCCATGGTGCTGTATCCGTCCAAAGAATACAATGAGAAAAGGATTTTGCAAGGAGTGCGATAACCACGTTTTCTCTATTGTATGGCTTGATCATTGATTTTAATTGCCATAATCTCATGCTCAGTTCCTTTTCTAAACCTATGTAGGCCAATACATATATTATGGAATTCAGTTTCATATAAGAAAGGGTACATGATGCAATTATATATGGAAACCGTTTTGAGCAATGGCAAGCAGAATGTCCCAAGACATAATGCTATTTATCAGCATTTACCCAAGCAGTGACAGAGCTCTGCCCTGTACAGTCATTTAGATCTACTCATTTATGGAATCACCTACTGTTGGTGAAATGAAAATGGGAGCCAGATCTGGGTATTACCCCAGAGGATCAGTGGTTGTAGGCAATTTCTGTCCTATCAGTAAGCGAGTAACAAAACTGCACATCCCTACATTTCCTCCCTCATCTCTGTCTATCGCCCAACCCGTGCTCTCCATTCACTCAATGGCCTAAGACTAACATTCTCTATTATTAGAACTTCCCATTCTCGTATACAAGACTTCTCCCGGGTTGCACCACTTATCTGGAATGCTCTACCTCGGACAATCAGATTAACTCCCAATTTCTACAGCATTAATCTTTTCAGACAGGCCTATCACAATTCCTAATGAAAACCTTTCCACAGTTAGAACTCCATAAACCCTCCCCTGTTCACACTACCGCATTACTACACAGGATATGATGCAGTTTCAGACTAACTTTATATGTCCAGGCTCCATCTGCACATTAAAGGTCATTGACTGGTGACAGTTTTTTTATGTGTAATGAAAGTAACTGCCATCACAAAAAATGTCTAGGCCATTGTATAAGCAATGCTACCTCCTATACCGCCCCTGCTACCTCTTGGGTCACATTTTACCTTGTAGATTGTAAGCTCTTGCAAGTAGAGCCCTCAGTCCCATTGTGTGAAATGACTATTTCGCTGTATCTTTGTCTGTACTTGAACCCTACATTTTATAAAATACTGAGGAATATGTTGCCACTATAGAAATAAAATGTATTATCATCGCAATTGTTCTTCATACATAGAATCTACAGGACCACTTTGCAGGGAATTTGGTTGGACACAGACTCTAGCTCACCAACATATAATATGGATGGGGCTATTTTATTGCATATGCTGTAGGAATGCACTAGTGGCCTTTTGGAAGGGGGGGGGGGGGGAGAGAGAGCCTTGATCTCGTGTAGAGGGTATATGGTGTCAGAATAATCCAAGAGTTCCTCTGGAGCAAATTTATCTCCTTCCACTGGCTGCAAACCAGCCCACCATTAGATGAACTTGTTAATAAACTGAATCCAATCATTAGACCGGAGTGAAGGATATACAGTCCTATGAAAAAGTTTGGGCACCCCTATTAATCTTAATAATTTTTAGTTCTAAATATTTTGGTGTATACAACAGCCATTTCAGTTTGATATATCTAATAACTGATGGACACAGTAATATTTCAGGATTGAAATGAGGTTTATTGTACTAACAGAAAATGTGCAATATGCATTAAACCAAAATTTGACCGGTGCAAAAGTATGGGCACCTCAACAGAAAAGCGACATTAATATTTAGTAGATCCTCCTTTTGGAAAGATAACAGCCTCTGGTCGCTTCCTGTAGCTTTTAATCAGTTCCTGGATCCTGGATGAAGGGATTTTGGACCATTCCTCTTTACAAAACAATTCAAGTTCAGTTAAGTTTGATGGTCGCCGAGCATGGACAGCCCGCTCTCAAATGATCTGAAAACAAAGATTGCTCAACATAGTTGTTCAGGGGAAGGATACAAAAAGTTGTCTCAGAGATTTAACCTTTCAGTTTCCACTGTGAGGAACATAGTAAGGAAATGGAAGACCACAGGGACAGTTCTTGTTAAACCCTGATGTGGCAGGCCAAGAAAAATATCAGAAAGGCAGAGAAGAAGAATGGTGAGAACAGTCAAGGACAATCCACAGATCACCTCCAAAGAGCTGCAGCATCATCTTGCTGCAGATGGAGTCACTGTGCATCGGTCAACAACACAGCGCACTTTGCACAAGGAGAAGCTGTATGGGAGAGTGATGAGAAAGAAGCCGTTTCTGCAAGCATGCCACAAACAGAGTCACCTGAGGTATGCAAAAGCACATTTGGAGAAGCCAACTTCATTTTGGAAGATCCTGTGGACTGATGAAACAAAGATTGAGTTGTTTCGTCATACAAAAAGGTGTTATGCATGGCGTCCAAAGCAAGAAAAACACTTGCTACCCACTGTAAAATTTGGTGGAGGTTCCATCATGCTTTGGGGCTGTGTGGCCAATGCCAGCACCGGGAATCTTGTTAAAGTTGAGGGTCGCATGGATTCCACTCAGTATCAGCAGATTCTTGAGAATAATGTTCAAGAATCAGTGACGAAGTTGAAGTTACGCCGGGGATGAATATTTCAGCAAGACAATGATCCAAAACACCGCTCCAAATCGACTCAGGTATTCATGCAGAGGAACAATTACAATGTTCTGGAATGGCCATCCCAGTCCCCAGACCTGAATATCATTGAACATCTGTGGGATGATTTGAAGCGGGCTGTCCATGCTCGGCGACCATCAAACTTAACTGAACTTGAATTGTTTTGTAAAGAGGAATGGTCCAAAATACCTTCATCCAGGAACTGATTAAAAGCTACAGGAATCGACTAGAGGCTGTTATCTTTGCAAAAGGAGGATCCACTAAATATTAATGTCACTTTTCTGTTGAGGTGCCCATACTTTTGCACCAGTCAAATTTTGGTTTAATGCATATTGCACATTTTCTGTTAGTACAATAAACCTCATTTCAATCCTGAAATATTACTGTGTCCATCAGTTATTAGATATATCAAACTGAAATGGCTGTTGCAAACACCAAAATATTTAGAACTAAAAATGATTAAGATTAATAGGGGTGCCCAAACTTTTTCATAGGACTGTATATGAAAATAAAGGTGGAGCTGAAATTGTGTGCATGTGGAGCCCGTGGTTCAATGCTCCAAGGTTTACCTTTAACCCTTTCCCTGCCACTCACGTACGTTATACGTCCTCCCAGGGTGGCACTTCTGTAGCCGAGGACATATCTACTACGTCCTTAATTCTACTGCCGATATCTCAGGACAAAATGCTTCCCGAGACAGGAGGGGGTGGACACTTTAGAGTCCTGTATCTCAGGGCTGGATGGTTTAAGATTCATTTTAAAGATGAGAATCTTCATGATAGCACTTATAGTTACGGAACGATTCACTGTTGAAAACGCTATTCGGCATTGAGATACCAATAAAGATCTCAATTCCTGACAGCATTTTAACTGCAATTTGCTCCATAACTGTAAGTGTTATTATGAAGACCTTGGTATCATTTTAAAGATGAGAATCGTATTGCTTTTTGGTGGCGAGATATTTTCAGTATGGTAATAGAGGTTGTGTTATGGGGTGATCTTGTAGTTTGGAACTTCACCTATTTCTAATCTATTTGGTATCTCTAACAGACCTGTATCACTCCTACTGTTTGATAAGTTTATTTCTTTGTCACATTGTAATGTCTCATATTGTCTGTTCATGTGTCCTCCGATTTGTAAAGTGCTAAGGAATATGTTGGCGCTATATAAAGTTATTATCAAACACAGGCAGTCCAAGAACTTTCATTCCCAATTTAAATAAAACAGTTTATGAAAACTGTCTAAAATCAAGACTGTCTTTGTTGTCTACAGTACCAAATCACAGCACAGTTTTCATTTTTCAGAAGAAACCAAACTGAAACTTGTGCTGCTGAGTGGTTGGACAGTTTATTAAATTTAGCCTATATATTTGTTGAAAGGAAAGCCCAGCAATGCAACATTTCCTAAAACTTAACTTATAATCATACCGTATTTTTCGGACTATAAGACGCACTTTTTCCCCAAAAAATTTCGGAGGAAAATGGGAAAATGAGGGTGCGTCTTATAGTCCGAATGTGGGGGGAGGAGCGGATTTACAGCATGGCCGCACTACTGCCACCGCTGGTTTTCTTCAGCGGCAGGAGTGTGACAATCTGCAGGCCCCGGCAGCTAAAACACTCCCCGGCATCCGCCGGTCTATTACAGCAGATGCCGGGGACTGTCTTAGCTGCCGGGGCCTGCAGATTGTCATGCTCCTGCCGCTGAAGAAAATCAGCGGTGGCAGTAGCGCGGCCATGCTGCAAATCCGCTCCTCCTCCGCAGGTCCCGGCAGTTTAAAGTTAGCCCCCACCGGCCCCATACCTTTAGTGATGCAGGCCGGCTCCTGCACGGCGAGGCCGCAGGAGCCGACCTGTTCCAATGACAGCTGGGAGCCTAATGAAGGCTCCCAGGCCTGTCATAGATATATATTACTATCGCGGCTGGTCTATGACACTCTGCGATAGTAATGTATAGAATCTCCCATAGACGGCAATACACATGTATTGCCGTCTATGGGACTTGCAATCAAATGATTGCAGGTTCAAGTCCCCTAGGCGGGGGATAATAAAATAGTAAAAAAAACAAAAAAAACAAAATAAATAAAATAAAAGTTCACCTCCTTTCCCTAGAATACATATAAAAGTATAACATCCCTGTGTCTGAAAAAGCTCGGTCTACTAATATTTTTATGTACAGTGAACGTCAAAATCAAAAAGTGCTAAACCGCCGGGTTTTTCTCACTGTTTTGCCTCTGATTTAAATAAAAGGTGATCTAAGCAATAGACATTTCCCAAAATGGTATAACTAAAAAGTACATCTGGCCCCACAAAAAAACGCCCTATACATCCCCGTACAGCTGCAGGGTCACCTGTCAATGTGGCCTTGCAGCTGTTCCGAAACTACAACTCCCATACATTAAATATTTTACCATTTTTTGCCTGAAATTTTTTTTCCCTATTTTTCTCCTCTAAAACTTGGGTGCGTCTTATAGTCCGAAAAATACGGTAATTAACAATAAAAAAGAAACGCGTCAGCAAAGACGTTACTTGGATGGCGGGGGTTATTTTTGCTTGATAGCTCCCCTGTTTTTTTATTGTTAATTATGATTCCAGATTAAAGGTTATGTTTTAGGAAACGTTGCATTGCTGGACTTTACTTTCTTCCGATATTGGATTTGTTTCAAGCCAATGAAACTGCTTAAGTCCGTGCATCTGTATTCCTATACAATGATGTGAGTTTGGATTGATATGACACAGAAACTTTTGTAAGTGGGTTATGTTTTTTTCCCTTCCCCCTATCCTACTCTGTTAACCTATATATTTGTTGCTTCACTTAGACATAACAGCCCAGAATAGAAATTCACTGGAAGGTCTTACATATGCCCCCTGGACGATTTGCATCCATGTACAGATAGGCGCTGCATCCAAATCTAAAAACGACCCTGGTTCTGAATGGGGCCAAATAATTCCTTGGCTGCAATCCCGAAGGCGAAACGGATTCCCATTACATCTTACTATCCCATTGATGTGTTCTATTTCATAAACGAAGGGAGGAAAGAATGTGAGGAAGTAAAAGGAAAAAATAAGACAAATTTCTCAAAGTGACATTAATAGATTTTAATAAACAATATTGGCATTGAATACAGATGCAGAAATGATACAATTTAGCCAGTATTGCTAATTGAACTCATCTAATAAAAAATCTTCGTTAAAACTTTTTAACGAAAAGAAGTATGGTGGCCAGTTCCTTCTCACAGAAAGAATCCCATCTATCAGATGAATTATCAGCATATAAGGGGACAAGCAACATTTTCTGTCCACCAACTATATTTGTGTAAAGAACAGCCCACTGCCCCTCTCAAGACACACAAATGCTGCAAAGGAATGTATGAACTACCAATTCAAGGAGGACGGAATGCACGACAAATACAGAGTATCAGCTATGCATTAAGTCTAACACTGGTTTGAGCATTGCCCAGTATTTTAAACACACAATCCTTCTGTTAAGTAACGTGAAGATGAATAAGGTATTTTCTGTCCTTTGTCTTGTACATTTACAGTGTTACAGACAACACAGTGCAATGTGCCATTTATTTGGATTATAATTGCAACAATACACTGAAAATTGGGGTGGAGAGAGAAGCGACACTAAAACATCCACAACTAGCAGTCTCTGCTTTAAATTAAAAAAACAAAAACCTTCTAAGTATTAAATTAGAACTGCTAAACAAAGCAAAAAGGCAAAAATATTTCTATAACTCATAGGAAAAGACTAAGAGCCTTGCTCTCATCACAGAATCTTCATGTGTACAAACAACGTTCTGAAAAGCTAATGTGGCAAAATGAGCAATGTACTTTTATAGCAAGGAAATAAGATCATAAGATTTTGTGTCAAACCAACCAACCCTCCCACAAAAAAAAAATTTCATTAAAAAAAACAAAACTGTACAGATTGCCAAAGGAAAAAAAAAAAAAAAGAGCAAAAACTCAGTTATCTAAAACACACTATGCAATTCTTAAATCTCTTCTTTTTTTTGTCTACATCAAAACAAAAAAGCAAAACAAAACAAAATTTTGGTGTAAACCCATATATACCAAATATAGATTTGAACTCATCTATTCCTAGCAGAAGTAGCCAACTGTCTTTGCTACTGTCCCTTTTAAAAAGCAGAATTTAACTAAGCCATATATTTGATCTGAAGGGAAAACTAGAAGTTGTCTCAGATCTCTCCAGCTTCACGTTCTTCAGAACTACGTTCCTCAGATTTCCCATTAGCAGCTTCATAGCTGCGCTTTTTGTGCCTTCGTTCTCTGTCTCTTGAGCGATCCCGGTCTTTTGAGGTTCTCTCCTTCTCTCTGGAAGACCTGGAATAAGTTAGATCAACAGTTTAAATGGATTTATAAAAAAAAAAAAAAAACTAAAAAAAACTAGAAGCAATTCAAGATAACCTATAAAGGCAGCGTTCACACTACCGTCGGTGTCCAACGTCGGTGTCTCAAAATCTTGCGCGAACATTAGCAGCGGACACTAGCTGTGTCTGTTACATTTTGCATTGATTTAAATGGACATCGGGTGCGTTCTTTTACTGTCCGTGGGTGTCCTTAACTGTCAGTTCACAAAGATGTCCGATTTTTCAAGTGGACAGCAAAAACCTACATGTATGCATATTAGCCAGGAGCACCCTAAACTTCTAGCCACTCCGGTATCGAAGCATTTCAGTAAGATTTCAAGCCAAGGAAAGAAACCCAAAGAGTAAGGATGGCTGCAGTGTAACAGCTTGCTCAGTCACCAGAGGATTCCAAAACAGGCTGCAACACTGCATATCAGAATGTATAAGGCTGCAATTCTACCTATAAGAGAGGAGTTGCTCCTTAGGACTGTGGTCACTTCACATGTAGAGGGACTGCCTTACTACAGTCCATATTACTAGTGTCTTATAAAGAGACCTACAAGGAGCAATGAGAGCATAGCAAAAACAGATTCTCTTTATCTCTTTGGATAGGGATATTGTCCCATGTGAGACCCCTTGCTATTAGGCATCAACACTCTAGCAGGAGATAGCAAGAGCACTATTAAGTGAAGGCACAGTCCCCCTCCACTTAAAAGACAGGAGGTCTGGATCCTGAGCTGAAGCGACCCCCCATACTATTCTGATGAGAGCTGAGTTCAGGACCAGCATGGCTGAAGCCAGTACACACAGACTCTGGTTCTGAGTTGGTGGAGTCCCACAAACTGGTGGAATAGGCCCAGAGAAGTCTAGTTATGGTAGCTCCCGTGGTCAGCAGTCAAAAGGGGAGGAATATGGTCGACATAGAGAACTTCAATCACCTCATGATTGGGTTTATAGACTGAAAAGCTAAGCAGTAAAAGGAATGATGAAATTTAATAACTACCCCTAAAAATTCTTATTAAAAAAAAATATATCAGGATAAGATGGTCCCAATATCAGAGGGTCAGCACAGTAACACCTTATGCAACCAGATAAATCACCAGAAAAAAATATGGTTAGAGCTTACCCAGTCCATAGGGCGACCAAGACGGTCTCTAGGCTATCCCTCGGGTGCTATCCTTGTATACCCAAAATAACTCACACCCTGACAAGGGCAGTCTCAAGCTGTACACTCAACACAAAACTAGTCCCTTACAGTAACTACGCGTTTCAGGGTGCATTGGCACCAATCATTAGAGGACCTTACTACTCAAACATTTTAAGCAAGGTAACCAAAAAACAGATTATCTGACACAGACATCTTTTTTACCAGTTTGTGGTATGAGACCTTTACCCGTTTACCACGGTGTCGGGGAATATGAGGGGGAGAAATAATAGTATGGCTGGAGAAAAAAGGGGGGGCTCTTGTTCTGGTAGTAAAGGACCAATATTGGGCTGGGAGAAGTGCTCTTCATAGATTGTAAGCCCTTGCGGGCAGGGCCCTCTACCCCACTGTGCCAGTCGGTCATTGTTAGTATTATATCTACCTGTATATTTTGTGTATTGTATGTAACCCCCAAATGTGAAGCACCATGGAATTAATGGTGCTATATAAATAAACAATAATAATAATAATAAATAATAATCTTGCAAGTTTCCCTCCCCCCACATCAAACAGACTCCATTATAGACAATGCGACGTTTAGATCTCAGTCATTTTCCACATCTGTTATTTTCATTGTCTGCTCCTGAGCAGAACAGAAGAAGCCTTGTGCTGATATGACTGTAGCATATGTAAAAGCAAGCTAGCGCGTAGTGTAGGGAAAAGATCTATTAAACAGCTAGCAGCCCTACTCTACTACAAGCTCTAAAAACTAAACAAAGTGAACCTACAGTAGTGACATCTCAATATCTAATAAGATTAATATGTACAGACAATTTTACATTACAAAATATATAATTTAAGTTAGACATGCTTCACTGTAGTTCAAATTGACATAAATTATTAAGTTTGGAATGTTTAAATGGAAAGACATACTTGGATTTGGAACTCCGGTCTCTACTTCTATCCCGGCTCCTGTGATGACTGCGACTACTGCTGCGACTGTTAGAACGTGATCTATGACGGTGACGTTTTTCACGGGATCTGGAACGCGTTTTTCTCTTGCGCTCCCTGGAGGAAGAGCGATGTCTACGTCTCTCTTTAGATCCAGATCTACATAGGAATAAAAAGGAATGTTCAATAATGTAACCGGGCATTTGTGACTTTGAGGACATACGTTAAATTCTAGCAGACTAGCCTCTGCCCGCGACTTCGTCTGCGTGCGGTTGGCATCGATGATCCCCCTATAGTCAGCAAATTGCTGCCGTTGATGGTTCACCTGCTCCGGCGTTTTGACAGTTCTCAAGCTGTCCTGCTTCTGAACTTGTTCCTTGCGCCGTGCCTTTGATTGTTCCAGCATCTCAGCAGCTCGCTGGGACGCCATATAATGAGCGTGTTGTTGGCGTCGCTGATCCGCCTGCTCCGGTGTTTTGGCTGCTCTAAGAGCCGCTTGATGCCTAGCTTGCTCAATCCTCCTGAGCGCCACTTGAGAAGTCTGTGACTTCTGGCTACCGTCATAGCTCTTGTGATTTTAGAATTTTGCAACAAATTAGATTTTCGTTTTCCCAGCATGTTTAAAATTGGCAAACTGCCAATTTGTATTAAAGGGGCTGCCTGGAGCAGATCAGATAATATGCAAATAATTGTTCACAATGGACTCAGGGTTATCTGTGTGTTTACATGCTGAGATAACAGATAACATATCAGCAATCTCCAATTAGCGGAGATAAAGCTGCAGGCAACAACATAAATTCATAACATCATCGACACCAACAACACACTCATTATATGGCGTCCCAGCAAGCTGGTGATTCTGGAACAAACACAGGCATGGCATGAGGAATGAGTTCAGCCAGCGGCATGCCAGCTTCACAGCTGCCAAAACGCCAGAGTAGGCGAAACATTGATGGCAGCAATTTCCTGAATATAGGCGGATCATCGATGCCAACAACACGCAGACGAAGTCGCAGGCAGAGGCTAGTATTAGTGTAAAGCTTGATTCACAACTTCGCTCGTTGTCCATCTTTCAACCAAGCAGGACTTTTCTCTCCGCATTTTTCGGGTGGAAACCTGGAAGACCCCATTATAGTCTATGGGGTCCATGGGTAACTGCTTTTTTAAGATTAGATTTACGTTTCTGTGGTTCCTAAGCGGACCCCACAAACGAAAACTCGACAGCAAACGTGAATCTAGCATAAGACTAGGTTCACATCTGCACACAAGTCTCCCAGTGGACCGGGACCTCTGAAACAGCAGTTATCTGCAGACACCATAGACTATAGTGTAGTTCACTGTTTTTATATGGCAACCGGCAGAGAGAAAAGTTCTCAGCGCAATGCAAACTCTGGTGCAGATGTGAACATAGCCTAGCCTGTAAAAATGTGTATTTTGAACTCTGTCTAGGCAACTTATCAGTGGCTTGAAACTGCTACTCAAAAGCTCCTTTTATACTGAAATTCTGCGTGCTCAGACCATGCCAATTCACGGGAACAGGTTTTCTTAAACAATATTAGGGTGCATTCACACTGAGTAAACGCTAGCTTATTTTGTAGAGTAAAATTACACTTGTAAATTTTGCTATTCCATTGACTTCAATGACATTTTACAGGCGTATTTTTACAGGCGTATTTTTTACAGGCGTATTTTTACACTTGTAAAAAAATATCATTGAAGTCAATGGGATAGCAAAATTTACAAGCGTAATTTTACTCTACAAAATAAGCTAGCGTTTACTCAGTGTGAATGCACCCTTACAGCAAATGGATAAAAGTTTATTAGGAGAAACTGTACAACTGAAAGGATGCTCTGGTATCCTATTGGACTGACACTATCCTGAATACAAGATGAGATATGGTTGGGCATGGAGGCAAACAGGTTCTATATAGTATCTTGTGGAACATTTGGGCCTGTAGATTCTGCACAATGGTAGGTTTACAGAAACTGGCATCCCAGTTGGTCCCATAAATGCTCGATTGGTGATAAATCTGGCCAAGGAGCTGGAAAAAGTAGTGTTACAATCTGAGGGAGACCTTTTTGGGAAACCATTGCTGTGTGTAGATAAGCAATAACCAGATGACAAATAAATCAGTTGCTTAAAAAAAAACAAAAAACAAAACAAAAACCACCATACATTTCTAGTCTGTAGTAGACCAGTTTTCTTGTTTATGACACCACTGAAAACGAAGGGGACAGAGGCTGGCTATAAATTTCAGGACATGTAATACCAAATTTTCTTCTCCGAAGCACCTGGAAATGGTCTGAACTGAGACAGAGATGTGTATTAAAGGATCTACCTGTGTCTGGATGGAGGACAAGGAAACTGGGAGCTGCTTGTGCTTGTCGATGGATCAAATGATCTTCTCTACTTATGGTCTATCTAGGCCATCTGGTGCACTCTCATGCAAGCACTGCTCCTAACAGCTAGGTCAGAATGGTCTAGATGGCAAGTAATTCATGGAAACCACCATCCCGCTTCTCTCACTCCAACGATGCACCTCCTTTCAACTGGACACAATGGTGGGAATTCATCAATCTTGAAATTTTTCCAAAATAAATGCTAAAGTGTGATAGACCCAGCTGAATTAATCTGAAATTCTATTCTCTCCAAAAGAATGAATATGAAAATTAACATTTAATAATGAAGATTTGTTGCTATTGTTACCGTATTTTTCAGACTATAAGATGCACTTTTTTCCCAAAAAATTTTGGGGGAAAAGAAGGGTGCGTCTTATAGTCCGAATGTGGCCACCCGGCATCTGCTGCAATAGAAAGACAGATGCCGGGGAGGGTTAGACGCCGGCACAGGTGCCGGGGCCTGCGACATCGCTACGCTCCTGCCCTGCTGGAAGACAGGAGCCAAGCTGCTATTCCACTCCCCTCCCCCGGAATAGCAGCATCGCTCCTGCCGCTCCTGGCTTCCAGCAGGGCAGGAGCGTAGCGATGTCACAGGCCCTGGCACCTGTGCCGGCGTCTAACCCTCCCCGGCATCTGCCTCTCTATTACAGCGGATGCCGGGTCTGTATTGGTGGCCCCTTCCCCCCAAAATGTCTGTATTGGCGGCCCCATACCTGTACAGTTGCAGGCCGGCTCCTGCGTGGCGATATCGCAGGAGCTGACCTGTTCGGGTGACAGCCGGGAGCCTACTGAAGGCTCCCAGGCCTGTCACTGCTATATTACTATTGCGGCTGGTCTACTAATCGTTTTCCTGTACGGTGAACGTCAAAACCAAAAGTGCCAAACCGCCGGGTTTTTTTTTCAATAAAAGGTGATCTAAGCAATAGACATTACCCAAAATGGTATAACTAAAAAGTACATCTGGCCCCGCAAACGCTCTATGCGTCCCCGTACAGCTACAGGGTCACCTGTCAATGTGGCCTTGCAGCTGCTGCAAAACTACAGCTCCCATATATTAAATATTTTGCCATTTTTTGCTTCAAATTTTTTCCCCCCCTATTTTCCTCCTCTAAAACCTAGGTGCGTCTTATAGTTCAGTACGTCTTATAGTTCAGTACGTCTTATAGTCCGAAAAATACGGTATATTTTAATTGTTATCGTGCATTTGAGATTTACCCTAATTATTATATGTTATATTTTAAACTCTTATTTATACTTTTGGAGATAATTTATCAACCTCTCAATGCCAGGAAACGGATGTGAAATTACGGTATACATCTGGTGCATGCCCTGCACCAGCGCCGCACCTCCCATGAGGCGACCTGAAGAGACCGCTTCAGGCGGCGCTATGCCAGGGCCTCGGGAGGGCGGCATTTTTGCTGACCTAAGCAAGTCCAGGACAAGCTGTCCTGGACTGGCTTAGCGTCACCGTGTCTGCAGCCCAACACGGGAAGCGAGCGGTGTATTGGGGCGGCCCTGCTGGACGCAGCGCTGCTCCAGCGGCCGCCCCTCACACTTAGGCAGAGAGCAGGTCTTCTCCCTGCCTGCGAACGCCGCTCGCCCCGCCCCCTTTCCACTCGACCCCGCCCCTTCCACTTCGCCCCACCCCTTTCTTGCGACTCCGCCCCCTCCTCGGGGGGGGGGGGGGAGGAGCGGCTTTCTGACGTCCGCTTCAGGCGGCAGAAAGCCCAGGTTCACCCCTGCCCTGCACTGTGTCTCCCTTGCCCCATTCTATGAATGTGGGCACAGCAGGACAGCCTGGGTAAGCCTCGGTCCAACCTATTATGATTTATAATCTATCTCTTCCCCCTAATTTTATAGAATTCAATTCATTTGATTTATTCAGATTTACTCTATTCCTGTTCGTTTTCTCCTATATCCTGGCTTTATCCTCCTCTCTTTATATCTCCTCCTCCCATTGTTGTCTGGTTCCATTTTGATCCTTTACTGTTGTGCCTTTCCTTGCCTCTCCCCGTACTTTTCCCTCCTGTCACTATGTTAATCCTATGTTAGTATAGTGCCAACAGTGAAGCCACCCCAGATTAGGCAGCTTTCTCCACGCTTGCACGTGGATTCAATTTCTCACCTGTATAGGATTCCTGAAGAACTGCAACGCTATGCGCCATTGCAACATACATGAAATGACGAGGGCACGCAACTACTCTCTGGAGCCTAATCTAGGTTGTTTCCCCACTACCTACATCAGACGCCCTTTCACATGGCTACTAGTTCGCCCTACATTGCCTCTTCATGATTTTTTCCTAATATTTGCTGCAATTTGGTAGGTTATTGTTCTATTATGTAGTTTTAGCTTCTGAAAGTGTGCTCACCTATGCAACAGCCTGAACTTCCTTTTGTATCAGAATGTTCTTTAGTACTTCAAACTTTAGTGCAATTTACCTACCAGGACCTCTCTTATGTGACATCATGGGGGCGGGATTTTCCTAGGTCCTTGCGTGAAGAACTTTATTATTCATTGAAGAAATAAACAAATACTTGTTAGGCAACTTAGTCTATATGCTATACTAAATTATCCTATTACAGACCCATCTATTGCTATGGGCCCCCCATACACATTCATAGTTTTTACGGATCTGTTAGGGGATCACAGGACCAACCTACAAAATACATAGCAAGTCCTATTCTTGTCCGTTCTGGCAGCTTGGTCTACCTTTTTAAATTAAAGGGTCTATCCGGAGCCTGTTCATTATGTGTGCCCTCATGTAGCCACTGCCACACCTCCTAACAGTCAGGTCAGAAGGGCCTAGATGGTGGGCAATTCATCAAAGTAACCATCATGTTTCTCTCAGTCCAGTATGCCCTCTCAAGGCCTGTCAATTGGGCAAAATGTCTGAGTCAGTCGCAGAAAAATATCTAGCAGTCAACAAATGTATATCTGACCAATAGGTAAACTACCTACCCTAAGGGCCTTTTTATAGAGCAGTGGGGGGAAGCATCTTTATGCTCTCTTGTGGCAAGACCCAATATCTAATATCTAAACCAAACCTCTGCAACCCTGTACACAGATTGAATGGGCTGATGCCAATGTTAGACGGGACATGCCCATTAATTAGTTTTCACTCTACTTCCTTTGTCCCACCTCCTCACCGTACAGAGTAGACAAATGACAACAGGTGGGGCAAAGGAAGTCAAACAATTGTTAATTAACTGACATGCCCAGTCTTACCTTGGTGCAAACCTGCAAAGTTTGTGGGCTAGAAAGGCACCCATAGCACTCTGTCTTGGTGGGCTAGATGGGGCAGGGTGCATACATGTGTGCTACAGTTTCTAAAAGAGGGACAATATTAAAAGGTAGACGTAGCCCTGCTCCACCTAAAGTGGGAATGGCCACAAGATTTGCAGGTCACATGATCAGCAGACAGAATGCCATGCTGCAGAGTCTGAAGATGAAGAGAGCTGGAACATGACCACAAGTGATAATACTTCTTCTGGGTTATACTGAAAACGAGAAGTTGTTGGTGACTTTTTAGTTCTGAGATGACTAAATTAATGATAACTTCTTAATTAGTGAACAACCATTTTAAAAATGGCAGAAGTGTAATTATCTTAATACAATTACTGCTTCGGTCATTACCTTCTTTTCAATTTGTCACGCTCTTCTCGATCCCTTTCTTCTCTGCGCTTCAATCGATCTTGATTTCGCTTCTCTTGCTTTTCTGCCACAATTCTCTATAAATTATAATTATATTATAAATTACATTAAAAGGGTTGTCCCATCTCAATGATCCCATCTATACTGCTAGTTTACGTAAATTAAGACTTTTCCTAAATATACTGCTCTAGAAATGCTGCTTTGTTTACTTGCTATGTGAAATTATTCCTCCCATTGTTTACAGTCTTTCCAGAGTGTCACACCTGTTGGCCTGGCAGCTGTGAAGGCTCCCAGGCTTGTCTGTGCTTTATTTCTATCGCAGGCTACTCTATGTAACCTGTAATAGAAATGCAGGTATTTTGCAATACATTAGCATTGTAATGCGTTGCATTAGTGATCAGACCCCCCTGGGGTTCAAGACGCCTGGGTGGTCCAATAAATACATTAAAAAAAAAAAGAGACACAAAACAATTTAAAGTTCAAATCACCCTCCTTTCTCTAGAACACATAAAATTAAAAGCACTTAAATACTGTGAAACACATACAAATTAGGTATCCTTGTGTCTGAAAACACCCGGGGGGGGGGGGGGTGGAGTCAAAAGTGCTAAAATGCCGTTTTTCACTGTGTTGCCTCTGATAAAAATTTAAATAAGATGCCCTATGCATTCCTGTACACAGAAGTATAAAAAATGTTATGGGTGTCGGAATATGGCAACTTTCAGAAAAAAAAATTTGGCCCAGTTTGGGATTTTTGTTAAGGGGTAATATGTAAATAAAACCATATAAATTTGGTATTCTCAGAATTGTACCAGAACAGAATACAGATGACATGTCAATTTGGCTACATTGTGAACTCCCTATAAACGAAGCCCGTAAGAGTCGCAAAAATGCATTTTTTCTTCTAATCCACCCCATTCAGAATTTTTTCCCAGCTTCCCAGTACATTGTACAGAATAATTAATGGTAGCATCTTGAAGAAAAATTTGTTCCACAAACATTAAGCCCTCATATGGTTCTAAAACGCAAAAAAAAAGATTTAAAAATGAAAATCGACAAATGTTTGCGGTGGTAAGGGGTTAATAGAACTACCACTGTGTTAGGATATGTACAGAGACACTGACTCTTACTGCAGCTATATCTGGACAAAATCCTCAGCAACACTGCTGGCAATGCATTTGATTGGTGATTTTTATGACCCACTAGGTTGTACTGGAAGAAGCCTGTGCACAATTTTCACCGTGCCAATGATTTTATAATCCAAAGCATGTGCATAATTTACACAGATTACTTTCACTAAACTGTAATAGTGAATCAGAGAATATACATACAATTCCAAATAAGAAAAACAAGTATTAGTCGGAAATTTCCATGAAAGACCACAATCTTTGAAAAACAGTAGAGTGTGTATTATAGGAAAAAACAAAACACATTTATAAAAATACCTTTAGTTCATCTAATTTCTCACGGATTTCAATGAATCCCAAGTGCAACTTGCCGCCAAAGTGATCAGCCAATCTTCTGTCATTGTCATGGAGTCCCAGATAAGCAGAGCATACTTCACATACTCTCAGTTTTTGCTGCTGGAAGCTTGAGGCTGGCATAGAGCTACGGTAGATTTCCTGTTTATAAAATATGTAAAACAATCACTGCAAAGTACAAACTCCACATTCAGGCTACCAGGGCCGCCATCAGGAATTTTGGGGCCCCATACAGCCTAAGTGTCTGGGCCCCCCCCCTGCCATTTTTGCTTTGCGCGCCGCGGGAAATTTAGCCCCACCCACTGTTATGTTGACTCCACCCACTCATTAATTTTCCATTTGCCCGCACACTGTATAATCCTCCTACAGTCACCCGTAAATTATATGTCCCCCTCCGTCTCTCCCCTAGCTTCATATACACCCTTCATCTGCCCCCAGATTCATGTCCCCTCCATCTCTGCCCCCAGATTCATGTCCCCACATTTCTGCCCACAGATTCATGTCCCCCCATTTCTGCCCACAGATTCATGTCCCCCCATCTCCATACCTCCCAACTTTTGAAGAACTAAAAGAGGGACAAAATGTGTGGCGCGCTTAGCGCGCCGCAGCAAATTTAGCCCCGCCCACTTTTGTGTTGACTCCGCCCACTTGTTAATTTTTCATGTGCCCGCACACAGTATAATCCTCCTACAGTCACCCGTAAATTATATGTCCCCCCTCTATCTCTCCCCCAGTTTCATATACACCCTTCATCTGCCCCCAGTTTCATGTCCCCCTTCCATCTCTGCCCCTAGATTCATGTCCCCACATCTCTGCCCCGTTTCATGTCCCCTCCATCTCTGCCCCCAGATTCATGTCCCCCCAGATTCATGTCCCCCCATCTCTGCCCCCAGATTCATGTCCCCCATCTCTGCCCCCAGATTCATGTCCCTCCATCTCTGCCCCCAGATTCATGTCCCCACAGTGTCATGCTGTCCCCTCCTTCATCTGCCCCAGTGTCATTCCGTCCTCTCTTTCATCTGCCCCCAGATTCACGTTCCACCTCCACAAACTTACCTTCTCCTCCGCTCCCTCGCCGCTCTCTGCGCGTCTCTCTCGCTGACACATATGCGGCTGAAGCGAGGAGCTGACCTGTGTCAGCTCCTCGCTTCGCCGCTGCCGCCTCTCTTGCTGACGCTGACATGTATGTGGCTGAAGCGAGGAGCTGACCTGTGTCAGCTCCTCACTTCGCCGCTGCCGGCTCTCTCGCTGACACATATGCGGCTGAGCCGGGTTCCGGCTCAGCCGCATATGTGACACCGAGAGAGGCGGCAGCAGCGAAGTGAGGAGCTGACACAGGTCAGCTCCTCGCTTCAGCCGTGTATGTGCTCAACTCAGATCTGCGTCCTCTGGACGCAGATCTGAGTTGAAACAGGACATACAATGACTGCTGCCGGCGCCAGGGGGCCCGGGCCCCCCCCCATTTTAAAATTTGGCCGGGCCCCTGACGCCAGTAGCAGTAGTACTGGCCTATCGGCGGCCCTGCAGGCTACATGTACACAACTGTGTGTATGTTCAGGGTCTGTGGTTAAACGGATTATAGATGATAAATATGTTCCGCCATTCCTTCATTGACCCATGAACTTCCTCTAGTGAGCAGAGGTTCATGGGCTCACGGCCCCATAAACAGACCTGTGATAATACAAAGGTATGTGTCTGGGGCCTTTACAATATAATTGGTCAGTGTACTAGCCACGAAAATACACAGCTACAATGACAATGCATGAGTGTAATGAAGGAAGACAATCTATGGTCTACTTTTTATTAGCAAGATTTCACTGGACTGAAAATGCACTGTGTGAAAGGAACTTTGAGATGCTTTAACTTACCCAAGTGTTTCTGAGTTCTTTTCAAGGCACATTTTAGTTCATGTTACATTGATAGATATTTTTGGAGTTTAATTATGAAAAAAATCTGAAATTTAGTTGATATTTGGAAAGATTTGCAGTTTTCAAAGTGAAATACTGCATTTCAGACAGATATTTATTAATGTATTTGGGTGGTATGACTTATCTACCATATTTCTACTTTATATTGGCATCATCTTTTAATTGCCCTTCAATTTATTAGAAGGCTTACGAGTGCAACAGCAACTTTCCGGTTTTACAAGAAAATTTTCCAAACAAGGGACTACTTCTGTTCGGAAGGGGATTATAAAGGCCTAAATATTAGAAACCCACATAAAACACCTCATTTTTAAAACTGCATCCCACAAATAATTCAAAACAGCATTTTGGAAGTTTGATAATCCTTTAAAGAGGACCTTTCACCATATCTGGGCACATGCAGTGTTATACACTGCCGGAAAGCTGACAGTGCGCTGAATTCAGCACACTGTCGGCTTTCCCGATCTGTGCCCGGTGTGAAGAGCTTACGGTCCGGTACCGTAGCTCTTCTATGGTCAGAAGGGCGTTTCTGACCATTAGCCAGAGACATCCTTCTGCCTCGTGGCGCCTATCACGCTGTACTGTCCTGATAATACTCGTCTATGGACGAGCTGTGTGAGCAGAGGGAGGGGGCGTTCCTCCCCGCTCCACAGCACAGCGTGATAGGTGCCGCGAGGCAGAAGGACGTCTCTGGCTAATGGTCAGAAACGCCCTTCTGACCATAGAAGAGCTACGGTACCGGACCGTAAGCTCTTCACACCGGGCACAGATTGGGAAAGCCGACAGTGCGCTGAACTCAGCGCACTGTCAGCTTTCCGGCAGTATATAGAACTGCATGTGCCCGGATATGGTGAAAGGTCCTCTTTAAGTATTACACAGGAAATTAAAACAATATGATGGTGAAATTCAGACATTTTATTTTTTTCAATAATGCGCTCATTTATCCCTAAAATTTGCACATTCAGAAGGTGTTGAAAGGACAAAATGCATCTCAAAATTATCACCTGTCACCAAGTAGAAAATGCCAAACAACATACAGCATTTGATTCCTGCCATCCTCCTCTTGTTTTTATTTCTAAAATTCATCCACTCATCCAAAAGCTATAGCCCCTAGATGTTATATGTGAGCTAGCTCTTATTCTCCATGTGGGCGGGCACCTTTTATTTTCTTAAAGAAAAACAAAAGGTTATCACTCAGAGATACTTCTAGGACCAGAGCTTTTGAATAGAAGGACAAACAAAAAATTAATTGTGCACAGAGAGAATAAAATGATGTGTGGCATTTAGTTTTTTATATTTGGTGGAAGATCCTCTTAAAGTGCGTTAAGTGTCATACGTGTTTGGGCACACAGCAGAGTGCAGATTTAGATTGATTGGACTTTGGATGACATGTCACATTTGCAGAGCCCCTGAAGAGCCAGTAAAGTGGAATACTCCAAAGGAGCAACCCCATTTTGAAAACTGCACCCCTCAAAGAATTTAACAAGGGGAATAGTTAGCATTAGTTTTCCCTGATAAAAATGCACAGTAGAAGATGAAAAGTGAGTATGTAACCAGTGGGGAGCACATTGCGTACACTAAATTCCCTGTATTCTTAATTCCCTATTATTTTTTTCAGGAAAGGCTGTGCTTCTATTGGTATCATTTTGGGCTATATATGGCTTTTTGATTACTTTACTTTGATTCCATATTTTCACCATGTGGGATAAATAATGACTTAGGTCTGTTGTACAGCTGTACTTGGTTTTGACATCATATATGGGAAAAGGGGCTACTTTTATAGGGAGCTACTTATTTTAATTAATACTTCACTTTTTTTTGTCTCAGAGGACATGAACCTAATATTATACACTATTAGACAATATTACATACTCCAATACAGAAGTACTGGAGCGTATAGTGGTCATCAGCGTTATGCATAAGTTGATAGGCTTGAATAATCGAGCCTGAGGCCAGAGAAAATAACTGTAGACACGGGGTCAGAAAGCAACATGCCCAATATTTTTTTATTTTGTATAGCTGCAGGTCGAAAATGCACATATTTTAATAAGTAAAAGGTGTTTAATAAGGAGACATGCAGAGCATATCAGAAACGCATCAGCCATTTTTGAACATCATATGGGGAATTTTTAAACGTAACTTGTGCTTTTTGTGTATTTTATGATGTCAGTTTGACAAAATAAAAGCTAAGTTTTATGGAATCACCGCATTGCTGGATATTGTCTATTGCTTAAAGGTGTTGTCTGGGATAAAAATAATATTTCTACACTAAGCTAAACACCCTCCACCCACCTACTTTCTAACTTACTTTACAAAAAACCCCACCCAAAACGCTATAATTAGATCGTGGGGTGGTCACTTTATTCGGGGGGGTTGGCCACCCATGCCTGTGCAATAGAGCCGGAGTGCTGGCTACAGCGTATGTCAGCACTCTGGCTCTATGCACAGGCAAATGTCTGCAAGAAGAGGAGCCGGCCCCACAGAAGGAATTTCTGTCCAACAGTGCATCTAATTTATTAAGGCCCGGTTCAAATCAGCGTTCGGGAAGTCTACTTGGGGATGACTCCCCCCCACCCCACCCCGTGTGGTTTCCGCATGAAACATGCAGAGAGAAAAGTGCTGCTTGGCAGGCTTGTGAGACACCTATTGCATTCTGTGGTTTTCTTTCCCCTTTACCACCTCCCCCATATCATCCTTTTGTTTGTGCTACTCCCTATTCTGAAGTCCTTGTTTTTTCCATTTATTAATCGGTGATCGTTTACATCTATATGGAGTGGGAAGTTTCTTGCACCTATTTAGTTTCACGCACTTTATAACATTTTTTATAAAAGCTACAGTTGGAAACAAAGAGAAAACAACAGCAATATAAAAACAGTGCGTAGTCAGAGTAGCAAGCAGTGCCTTACCAAACCTAACATGTATCATCCATATTAATGACGCCAAGGCTTTATAACAGGTAATTTATTATAGTACCACTACAAACCTCAGCTTCTCTTTTCCGAGTTCTGGTCTTTTCAACTTCATCCATAACCTTCTGAGACTCTTCCACATTTCCTTCTGCTCCTAACTGCTCAGCTTTTGCTAGCAGTTTTCCAATCTCTTCATTCAGCTCATGTACTTTCTCTGCCTAAAATGAAATATAGAATTATTTCTCCGACTACGTTGCCAACATCTCTCCAATTGCAGAACTGTCAATTTATCGAACTTTTTGTCATAAATATGGAAATGAAAATGGAATGATGGTGGTGTGTGGTGGCATAGTGCTACTGCTGAAGTTAATGAGGACAGAGCACATGCTGCGTTTGTGTGTCACTGTGTGGCTGCCACTGTTATAGGGTGTGATGAACCGGCCCTCAATCATCGTTCTCAGCTATGTTTCTAACTATCTATGTAATGTATCCGTGTATAGACCTGACCCTCAATTAGATATCTGGGGGGGGGGGGCTATCTGGTATGGAATTGCCATTTGCCATGCCAATGCACCCTCTGGCTAAGTGATGTCTTTACTTTAGCAGAGTGCGAAGGCTGATGACAAATGGCTGAGTCTAATTACCTGCTGGAAGTTGCTTGGATCAAAGCCTCTCCTAGGCCAAGGACTTTAGCATATCTATGTTAATCTCATCATCCTGGCAGGGGTTGTCCTGTGTAGCAGGAAGCCTTAGACTGCATCTCAGACTCTGCGGAGTTGGGCTGGTAGATAACTTCAAACAATTATGGTTTTATGATGATATTGCGCCAGGGAAAGATGCTACCATTATGACAACTATATCTTCAAGTGCATAGTAGTGAGACGCACGGTTTTAACCCAAAAACTTTAAGCCTACGGGCCTGGGAAAAGCCGAGATCTAGTCCTCGTTACTCATCGGTAATTGGGGTATCATGTTTGGTGTCAATGTGTTGGGAAACTCGCGGTGAGCAAAGACATGCCACTTGTTTGACCGTATGATCATGTGATGAGGAATTATGACCATTGATAGTTATTTGACTGCCAAGATAGAGGGTGGTCCGAAAGCCCTGATGATGTAATTTCAGGGTGGAGCCCAGGGTCAATATAAGATTGACCTGGGGCGAAGCTTGTTGTTCTTGTTCTTCTCCTCTGACACATCCGGACACATGTGAGCAAGTAGGCTCTGTGTGTGGCCCCCTCCCCCCTTGCTGGGGGGAGGGCGGGGCAGAAGTGGCCATGTGCTGAGAGACAAAGAATGCCATGCGGCTAAGGGACTTCTAAAGAGAGCCATGTACTCCTTTAACGCTAATGGACTTATGGAATTATGAGGAATATGATGTAACTCCAATCTGATCATGGATTTATGGACTATGGACTTTTTACATCGGTATGGAAAAACTCTCTTTATTGCTATATGCTGTGGGGGGGGGGGTGCTGCGGGTGCCCCCACCAGAGTCTTTAATGGACTGTATCTCCTGCCTTGTGGGTACCATGCGTTGGCTGCGGAATCGCTGGGTGCCTAAGGACTGTTTCTGTTTCTAATCTTTTAATCTCTTTAATCTGTTTTATCTCACTGCACTGTAACATACCTTCTCTGTAACCGTATAAGCTTGTGACCGCCAGGGTATATCTTTATATATATTTCTGGTTGACCTAGTATCGACCATCTTGGGTTAATAAAATGTTAAAACTTTAGAAGGCTCTTCTCGTATTATCCTATAAGGCCCGGTCCTTTCTCTGGGTTTGTGGGAGCGGACGGTATAGTTAAGAAGGCGATCGCGGGTTCCGCCTGCGGCAAAGGCCGGGTAGGCCAGAGGTTGCGGCCGGGTGGCTGAGGTGCGGAGGCCGGAGTCCTCGCGCCTTGGGGGCCGGAGGCCGGGGCGGAAAAGCGCGATACGTCACATAGGAGAACACTGCAGATAATGAAGTTCAGTTCTAAGTTACTCAAAGGGAAATGAAACAGATTGTGCATGACTGACGCTATAAATTTCAGGTCATACATTGAACCACTATGTATAAAAACAACTGTGTGACAGTTTTACCCATAGTTATCCTTAAGGTCAGAATACCTATATAACACATCATAAGGTTTATAACTTTCACATTTCAGGGCCCAGCTGCTTCACTGCTACTGCGGTGTATAGATCATCTTTGTGGCCAGCTGTAGAGGCATCCTCTGCATTTACTGACAGGCCCCAGGGCCTGGGAACTCTTTACTTCTGCCAGCTGTTGAACACTGCTCCCAGCTTTATGCTTTACTTATCTCAGCCTCCCTCTTTTTAAGGCCTGCCAGAGTGCCAAATAATTGATACTTCCTCTGTCTTCTAGCATCGGGGAAAGTAGATTTGTATTCTAAGATCACTATGAATGGTGTCACCAGCCCTGGATCTTGTTCTGGGACTGGTGTTCCACAACGAAATGGTGCCGCCCATGCACAGACTAATAAAGGTATCTCGGGCGCCGATAGCGGGAATTAGTGCCGGGTCTTTTCTGTACCCGATATCCACTGTAGTATTACAGTGGATGTCAGCAGAGGGTTAAAATCCACCGATTGGCCCCATTATAGTCAATAGGGTCTGCCAGGCTTTGTGTGTAACCACTGTTTTAGCAGTCCACCTCTCTGTTGTTCAGGTTCCCTAACAGACCAGAACAATGGAGGATCTTGTGTGAACCTAGTGTAAGACTAACACAGCAGCTTAATAATAAATATTTAATAAATAGGATACATTTAATTGAAAAGTTGTTTTATAGTTGGAGGTTTGCTTTAAACAGGAGTGTGACAAACTGGCCCCTCTGGCTCTCTATTGCACCAGCCTGATGACATTGCAACTGCACTTCAGTCCTATTACACTCGTCTGTACAACCTCCCACCAAGGACCCACCCGGACCTACCCTCTACTTCCAAAGGCATCCAAGAAAATCTTGATTCCTGTAGCCTTCCCTCTCTTACCTCCTTGACCCTGGGTTCTCTTAACATCCATATTACAGTAGAGGAGCTCGCTGACACCTTAAAAGGCCTTCCAAATGGTAAAGCCCCGGGCCCTGACAGAATCACCTACCTGTACAATAAGACCTACAGGAACTCTTTTCTTGATGGTGCCCCCATACCCCAGTCGATGCTCCACTCTCACATTACTTTAGTCCCTAAATCTAATAAAGACCCCAAGATTGCTCCAACTACAGGCCAATAGCCCTTCTTAATTCTGCCCTTAAATTGTTCATAAAAATTTTAGCTACCAGATTAAATGCTTGGCTTCCTTCTCTCATCCTCAAGGACCAGGTGGGTTTCATCCCTTGTCATCAGGGCTGCTAATCTGATAGATGTAGCCAATTGTTCTACCATCCAGACTCTCCTTTGACTGGCTAGACTGGTAGTTTATGTTTGCCACCCTTACCAAATTTGGTTTCTTGGGAGCCTCTTACAGCGGTCACAGCACTTTACTCTGCCCACTCTGCAGTGATCAAGCTCCTGCACCCGACTTCATTAGCTTTCCCCATTCACAATGGCACACGTCAGGGTTGCCCCCATCTACTCTTATGTTCGCCCTCTGTATTGAAGCTTTGGCATATTGTATATACTCCAACCCTGATGTCACAGGAATTCCAGTCCATGACCGGGATTTCATGCCTTTTTGCTGATGATGTTCTCCTGACCCTCTTCAACCCCCATATCTCTCACCCAAACCTCATGTTAATCCTGCAGGATTATCCATTCTAATGCATTCTTGTGGGTCTGACTACCTCCTCGTTGCTTCCAACCCCCTCTTTTAGGACCTATTCACTTCACTAGAGCGGTCTGGATTATCTGTCACAAACTTCCAGCTCACTTCCTGACACTTATCAATGGCCTCCTTTCTCTATAACCCTCTCTTCCCGAGGAGTCTGGGCCCTGATATGGTATACTCCTGGAGCAGACTGGGCCTGTTTCACATTGCTGACCTGATTAACCCGTCAACCTTGGAGCTCAGGCCCTTTGACTACTTCACATCTAATTTGCACTTGCCACCCTCTGCAATCAATCTCTAATGGCTGCCCCCTCATGGGCTACCCCTGATGGTATTAGGTGAGGCACACAAGGGGGTAGCAGAGGAGCTGTCCCCCAAGTACTGCAAGTTACAGCACAAAAAAAAAAAAAAAAAAAATTGTGCTGTGATTTGTAGTGCGTGGGGGGCATCTCCCATGCTACCCCTCACATGTGCTTCCCCTAATACCATTAGGGGTAGCACATTTGGTAGGGGCAGCCATTAGGGATTGATTGCCTCTCCAATGTGTGCTTCCCCTAAAGGCTTCTACCCTTGGTTCCAGCATGAATGATACTGCCATTTGTAGCCCCCATTAGAAAAATGACTGCCGCCCCTCCCCACATCCCATGTGCCCGGGCTGCCAAATGTTTCCAGCACCACCCCAGTCCTATCTTCTCCTCCTCCCCTCCACAAGTGCCGCCTCTGCCCCACCTTTCATCACTTGCTTGTTCCGAATCCTGAATGAGGTAGGGAGGGGCAGGAGAGGAGAAGATAGTACAAGGATGGCGCTGGAGACATCCGGAAGCCCGGACATACGAGTGGTAAGAGGTGGGGGAGGGGTGGCGCCATTTCTCTAAGGGGGTCATAATAGCAGGATCACTCATGCGGGGACCAGAGAAGGGAGGAGGGAATTTGTGCTTACCTTATGGAGAGTTCCTTTGACTTCTCCTTCCTACAAGACCTTGCTGTGCGGTTTCAGCACACAAGTAAAGGGCGGGGTTGTGGCTAATGGGGGAGGGCTTCCTCTTCAGGGGATGAACTTGCACGAAATAACGGATTGCTCAAAGCAGATGCAATTCCTGTGTATCAGTTTATATAGGGAGCTATAGTAAATTAAATATAAATGCGGATCTGTTGTTGTTAAAGGACAGAAAAGGGGGTAGTACACCCTTTTTTTTCTGTTTAAAACAACGGACAGGGGACTACAGAGACCATAATGGATTTTTTTTTTATTTTTTTTTTTTAATGAAGGCAATGGGTCCACTGACTGGCACGTTTTTATAAGGTAAACAGCTATGAAAACATATCAGTCAGGCGGACCTGTAAACCGTGATGTGAAAGGGGCCTAATAATGCCCATACCCATGGACTCCAAGGACAACATTCTGACATGTAGATGTGGCTGCTGCAGACAATCACCCACCAACACCACTGAAGTCGCAGCTGCAGACAGATCAGTTGTTTTTTTTAACACTCGGAACAATTTTGTAGCTAATAAGGATATGTATAACCCCTTTAAATTTATTTTTACTGAATTAAAAGGCCATACTTTGGCAGCTACTTCTGCACTTATTTCCTCCTGGGTATCAGCCAGTCGTTTTTTTGCTATGTCAGTACGTCTGTCACAATCTGCGATGAAAGACTTCAAGTGATCCATTGCCTATAAGAGAAGAAATACAAAAAAAACAAAAAACTTGATAGTCTTCAGTAGTTGATACCTTTTTAATGGCTAACTAATAATTATTACCCAGATTACGATTAATAAATGATTTTACAACATTCCCCTTTTTATATGCCTTGACTCTTGAGTTTTGATTATTGACATATTAGCAATCCTGATTGGATATCGTACAGAAAGTGGCGTATCCTTTAGCCAATGTCCATGTCACACTGGATAGCATACAAGCAAAATAGTTGAAATAATCAAAGTTCACAACGATTAATTCAGCTGAATTTCAATTTTGGTTATTTTTTAAAATTAATTGCCCAGCTCAAAAATACACCACATCTATAATTAATTTTGCTAATAAAGTTTATGGTTTTACTATGCCCTCATGTGGATAGGGACATCTCCATTTATTTTTGGTTACTTATTTGGGTATCTACAGTTACATTATTTTTCGATTTGTGTTCATTGTCTGATTCTCAGGCAAATCTCATTTATTGTAGTGTGTGCAGTGCAGTGTGTGGATGAATAAATAAAACCTAATTTGCATAGAGACAAAAATGGCAGCATCTCTGCAACAAAAGGATCGTTTCGTACATGTGACCCCATCTATTTGCAGGTTGGGTTGATATACTGGCTTCTGGACACAGACTTTATTTAACACTGCTGCGTTTTTGCATTTCTGCATATGTAATGGCTTTTCTCATAACAAGTTCCCTTGAGTGCCCCAAAATAATGAAGTCTGTGTATCACCAGTGAAGTTACTGAAAACGTAACCTATAAATTTCAACCAAAAGCAGTACACTTTCTTCAAATAAAGGCACTTTGGGGTTTCAGGGGGACTACATAATAAAGCAGCTGTCCTGATAATCACAGTTTCCATGACTAGTAGAGGCAGCACTGAGTACTGTCTATACAGCCTTTACCTCTGGGTGCTCATCTGTGAAGAGATCTGGCCTGCAGTTACACAATTTATTCATATAGACATTTCTTTATAAAGCCAAAAAAAAAAAATCCCCTGAACAGCTACGGTTGAACACTATATAATGCTCTAAATAGAAAGAAGTCTATTAAAAGCAAAATAAAAGACATATGGACAAATATTCAGAACTTTTAACAAAGCTTACATCAAGTTCAAAGAAGAAATCTTGCTGTTTAGATGCAATCTCATAATCTGCTCTTAATGCCAAGTCATGAACCTTCAAACATTCTCCCAGATCCATTCTCTAGAAAGAAAAATAAATACATATTAGAAACAATAAGAATTTAGCAGATTATTAAATAAGATGTTAGTTTAATTTAAAAAAAAAAGAAAGAAATATTTCCGATTAAATCTGTGGACAGGAAACTTGTACGGTAGGAAAGCCTGCCAGTATTACAAGATGGATAATTCCATCTTACACTAGATTTTCCTTTAAATATTTATCTACTTGTTATAAATTTATAATGCCAGTTTATTTATGCACAGATGTAACATGACTTTATTGGCAGAAGTCAACCATTTTCTGCTGTCATGCCTCAGATCCAAAAGAAAATCCGCAAATTTTTATATCTCTCGAATACGTTCTATATAATGTAAAAAAAAATAAAAAAAAATAGGCAGCACTCCAAAAGATTAACACAAGAAAATGTGAGGGCAGTTTATTGCCTAAAATATGAACAAATACAATGCTTACCATATACACCTATGATGTCCACGGGCCTTATATGAAAAGTGGATGGGGGCTTTACTGGAATAACATGGCCTCTGTAGCCGGACAAATTTACGCCAAAAAATTGGTTTCATGATCAGTTAAAGCTTTGATTGTTCTCCAGTATTAAAAAGCTTAAAAGAGCTGTCCCATGGACACTTATTCCTTATCCACAGGACAGGGAATAAATGTCTGAAGGCCAGGAGCCCAATCATCATGTCCCCCCCAGTGATCAGGAGGGATGGGGAACCAAAAGTACCTATAAAGCATCCATGTGAATGGCAAGCCAATATGAATGGTACTCTAGTCACTTGTATGGAGATGTGAGCACTGGTGGAGATTAGTCCCAGCAGTCCCTTAGAAGTGAATGGAGTGCCAGTCATTGACGTTTTGACCCCTATAGCGGACAGAGGGTCCACAATGCTCCAAAGACAGAACAAACTGAGTGATATCACATCACTTGTCTTAAGGGAGTCCATTTTCCCTATGATTAAAGCGGCCCTGGCCCACAGAACAAGGCCGCAGACTGAATTTGGTTATCAGGCCTGGTGTCTGACACTAGTGGTGTAGAGGCTTGTGTGTTTAACAAAAAAAACATGAGAGTAGGAGAGGGTCACGTCAAACAGTTATATCTTGGACATTGTAAAACAGAAACTTGCTTCTTGTGTGAAACGAAACCGCAGATGAAAAAATACATGTAAAACATAAAGGATAGTAAAGAGAGATATCACGGGAGGAAAAGAGAGTCGGGATTAGGATTACTCACAATCCCATCAGTATGAGGGGTGATCCAAAAGTAATGATAATCAGTTATTTCTAGTGCACACAAAAATAAAAATAAAATGTCCTCTACTCTCTTAGGTACCAACGAGTTCAGGGGAAAAAAAAAAAAAAAAAATCACTTACCGTATTTTTCGGACTATAAGACGCACTTTTTTTCCCCAAAATTTTTGGGGAAAAGAAGGGTGCGTCTTATAGTCTGAAGGTGGCGCCTGGCATCCGCTGTAATAGAGAGGCGGAAGCCGGCAAGTGATAGACGCCATTACAGGTGCCGGGGCCTGAGACATCGCTGCGCTCCTCTGCCTTGCATGAAGCCAGCAGCGGCAGGGGCTCCTCCGTCCCCCCGCCGCTGGCTTCAAGAAGGGCAGAGGATCGTAGCGATGTCTCAGGCCCCGGAGTCTATCCCTCCCCGGCATCCGCCTCTCTAGTACAGCGGATGCCGGGTCAGTATCCGTGGCCTCTTCTCCCCCGGGGCCGGTCCCCACCGGCCCCGTACCTGTAGAGTTGCAGGCCGGCTCCTGCGCGGCGATATCGCAGGAGCCGACCTGTTCGGGTGACAGCCGGGAGCCTAATGAGGCTCCCAGGCCTGTCACTGCTATATTAGTATTGCGGCTGGTCTCTATGACCAGCCGTAATACTAATAGACAGAATGTCCCATAGACGGCAATACAGTTGTATTGCCGTCTATGGGACTTGCGATCAAGTGACCGCAGGTTCAAGTCCCCGGGGGGGAATAAAATAGTAAAAAAAAAAAAAAAAAAAAAGCTTTAAAAATCTGAAATAAATAAAAGTTCTAAATCACCTCCTGTTTTTTTTTTCAATAGAAGGTGATCTAAGCAATAGATATCCCCCAAAATGGTATAACTAAAAAGTACTTCTGGCCCCGCAAAAAAAAACACTCTATGCATCCCCGTACAGCTGCAGGGTCACCTGTCAATGTGGCCTTGCAGCTGTTATAGTCCAGTGCGTCTTATAGTCTGAAAAATACGGTAAATAGGCCACGATTCCCAGGAGCTACATTCATTTGAATACGAACTGCCAAGGAGTGAACATTAAAATGGAAAAAAATGAGATCAGAGAGGTCATCAAATACCTCTGCTTGAATAAAATGTCTACCAAAGACATACACAGCGAATTGGTGGAAACATTGGGGGACAGTTCTTCATATTCCACAGTTGCACGTTGGGCCAAGGAGTTTAAGCTGGGAAGAACATCAATGGAAGATGAACATCGTGAAGGACGCCCATCCACGTCCCTCACTGAAAATAACGTGAAAAAAGTTAAAGTAGTTGTATTGGAAGATCGAAGAGTGACTATCAAGCATGTAGCTGAGGTCACAGGGATCTCATATGGCAGTATTCAAAGAATCCTTGCAAACGAATTGCATATGAGAAAAGTCTTCGCGCGTTGAGTGCTGAAAATGTTAACAGACGCGCAAAAGAAGAAACGAGTCGACATTTCAAGAGCAAATCTCGAAAAGTTCCAAGCTGACCAGGAGAATTTTTAGTCATGTTTTGTGACCATGGACGAGACCTGGATCCACCACTTTGATCCCGAAACAAAACAACAATCGATGACATGGAAACGAGCCAACGAACCGACGCTGAAGAAATTCAAAGTGTCAAGCTCAGCAGGGAAGGTTATGGCGTCCATTTTTTGGGACGCTAGAGGAATTATTATGGTGGACTATTTAGAGAAGGGAGCCACTATTATGGGCTCCTACTACGCAGAACAAATAAGAAGATTGCGGGAGGCTATGAAGGAGAAAAGGCGTGGCAAACTGCGGGCTGGAGTGCTGTTTCACCAAGACAACGCGCCGGCTCACAAAGCTGCAGTTGCCATGGCTGCCGCCCAAGAAGCGGGCTTTGAACTGGTGGAACACCCTCCCTATTCGCCAGATCTAGCCCCCAGTGACTTCTTTCTCTTTCCTCTGCTCAAGAAACACCTCCGGGGCAAGAAATTTGACGACGATAGTGACGTGATAACTGCTGTTGGGGATTTTTTTGAGGGTGAAGATCAAGAATTTTTTTCTAAGGGAATTCTAAGTTCAGAAAAGAGATGGACTAAATGTATAGACTTGTTCAAAGACTATTAATAAAATAAATTATTATTTTTACTATATTCATTGTGTTTATTATTGATTATCATTACTTTTGGATCACCCCTCGTATTTTCAACCAGTAAGATCTCTGAAAATGGTTCAGGCAAAACTGCAGAAACTCAAGTTAGTTGAAAGTTTGGTTAGTTACTTCAACAAATTTCATGCTGTACAGTAAGATCGTGAATGTGTTAGAGACAGATTAACATACCGTTCCAGAGAGTATATCATGGGGACAGCAATTGAGCAGGTGGCTTTTGCACACTCTCTCATCACTAAACTTGATCCGCTGTCTTGTTGTATCACCTGAAAGAGATGACCCATAATATCTCATGTTACAGATCAAAAAGTTTGTGTTTTGGAGCATAACTTCATCCTAACCTGACAATACTGACTAAAGACTAAAGTCTGAAATGGCATCACAGTTGGAGGGAGCTGGACCTAAATGTCAAGTTTTAGTAGTTTTATAAGCACTATTTAATAGGATTTGTTCTTTCAATCCGTTTGCAGCTTCTGAAACATAATGGATGTGGTCATATTAAATACTGGAGAAGATACAGAAAAAAAACCAACAACTTAGTAATATAAAATTTAAAGGGAAAACAGCATAGGCTGAGGGCTCAAGACTTATCAATTGTGTATAGAACGGATGGAAACAAACCAATAGGAAGGAAGCCATCATTCCATTATACAACTATGGGATAGTTCTAGCAAATTACAAAGCACTAAAAACACTGCATCATGGACTAGAATTTTCCTACTCCTAATGCAGGTCATCAGATAAAATAGGCTTATCTAGTCTATTCTAGTTATGTAAGCAAAATAATATTTGCAATAATTCTATTAAAATAAAAGCTTTTACTTAAGACTAGAGGAATAGTTACATTAGAAGGCAGGAGTAATACAAACCTGAGAAGTACTTACACTAGTCAAGACCCAGGAATACTGTTAGTGTGCAACATTTTACCAATATAACCCTTCTTGTGCTCTGTGGACTGCCAAAACTTTTCATGATGTGACCAGCTGGAGCCCCACACAGATTTTCCTATGCATTTGCTTTTTGCTTTTCCTTCGATGCAGATAATTAAAAAAGCAAAATGGCAACATCCAAATGGAATAAACTATTTACCAGTTATGATACTAGCAATTTTTTTTCACCACTCTAATGTGAAGAATTTGTTACAGGAAAATATGCAGCTCTGCATAAAAGGAGGATGAGAATAATAATAAAAGGGCCCGTACAAAAGTGCTTTAGTGTTTAAAAAAAATAAAAAAATTTTTTATTTTTTATACCCAATGCTAGTATACAGACGATTAATAATACAAGAAGGAGCAATATGTCCCATATTTCACCCAGTAAAATTACAATTATTAAACTCTACATATTCTTAGAATAGGATTTATAACCACTGCAAGGTTGCTGGTCACATAAATACTCCTCATATTTAAAGGAGTTTTCCCATCACTGGCACTTATCTATGGGAAGAATATGCAAATTTGCCTTCCATGATGTAATTAGGAAGACAGTTTGCTGCCTCAGTGATGCAAACCAATAGAGGGCGCTCACTGGAATATGCAAGCCTGTCTTATGACAGGATTCCAATTTTCAAAGTGGAGTGCTAAAGGCTTAACAAGTCTCCACAGACCTATATGGTGGTCTCTCCCTAAGGAGTGACAATATCCCCTTAACCCTGGCACTTATCTAGAAAGAAGGAAAATGTCTGATTGTTGGAGGTCTGTCAGATGGGAATGCCAGCGACCACAAGCATATGAGCCTGTAGAGTCCACGTGAATGGAGCAGTGCCTATGGGTGACCAGCACTCCATTCACTACTATGGAAACTCAATCTCCGCCTCTCCCACAGAGAAACAGAACAGGGGATGTGCTTGTCACTCCACATGGAGCATTCACTTACAGACCTCAGTGATTAGACATCAGTCCCCTGTGGATAGGGTATAAAGGTCTACAATGGGAAAAACTCTTCAAAGAGTAACTAATTTATTATTATTAAAATAAAAAAGCAGGTGAAGAAATTTTGTAATATACTTTATTAAAGAAAAGTGTTTGTTCATTTATTTGCCTCCTTCTGCCACTGATTAAATCTATGTAATAGTAGTCTATGGAGGAGGAAAGAGGAAAAAAGAAGCAGAAAGACATCAGAGAAATAAGATTTCCTCTGTACTAAAGGGCAACTGCGCAAAACGAGGAATTACTAATCATTTTTCTCCTGACAGCAATGACTGTAGATTGAGATCTGTCCCTCTGCTCTCCATAGACTTAAAAGGAGTTTTCCAGTCTTTGTGAATTAATGACCGAACTTTAGGATAGCTGTATCCCAAGTATAAGTTAATAATGTGACCCCTAGACGTCTCCTATTTACCTCGCTTTATCTGATGCTCGGTGCTGCAGTCATGTTAATTAAAGTCAAACACCTGTGATTTACTGCAGCCACTGTAGGAGTGATAAGTGCGGGAATCATACTGAAGTTACTGTCCAGCAGTTATAAGGGAATAAAGGAAGCTTTTAGGACCTTTACCATCACGTTTATCTACAAAATGTAACTCTTTATAGTGCTGATAGTAATGTGAACCTGCTTCCCATTCACATTGTGCTAGAAGAACTTGCTCCCCTGCCAGCCCCCACCATCACCTACTTCCTGGATGTTTGCTCTGTCTCAGCAGGGAGCCCGGCTAGAGATAACACAAGCAGTTTACAGCCCTCTACTAAACTAAACTACTGGGTAATTTATACATGGACCAGGGGTCCAGAAAATAAGCCATGCTGAATATAAAACCATATAAAAACCTAATTTTTTGTGAAAAACTATATAAATGTATATCCCCTGTGATCAGAAGAACCAGGAAAGCACATTTTAATATTTTACATGCAATAGTATATATAAAAACTATTTTGGTTTAGGTAAAAGAAGTAAAATTAACAATTTAGCTTCCACATTTTTCTACTTCTAGCGAAAAAAATATTCAACTTATGTAACAAATAAGGAAAGTTATTTTGGGCCATATTTGTCTTGAAAAAACGTGATAAAAAATAGTTGGAATCTGCAAAGCCGTTAAAGTGGCTCTATCATTGGTAAAAGTCATTTTTAGCTAAGTATATCCTTGCATAGCCTTTAGCCTTCTCTGTACACTCCGTAAGTGTCTGTGATCACCGTCTACTATTCTCTATGTGTGAGAGCACGGAGAGGAGTCATCAGCACAGCAGCCTCTCATACACAGAGATGGTGTACGATGAGACTTCCTGGGTGCACGATGAGACTTCCAGGGTACACGGAGAAGGCTAATTAGCATACGAATAAAAACAGACTTATTCAACAACCACTGAGGCAATTTACATACAAAAGGTAGGTGTGGAATAGCATTTCTAAAGGCTATGCAAGAATGTGCTTAGTTTAAAATGACTTTTCCCAATGATAGAGCCCTTTTAAAAAGATATTGCTGTGTAAGCTAATGCATACCTAAGTGCTAAATTTGGCCTGAGCATTGGAGAATCAAAGACAATTGGTCTTGAAAGGCTTAAAAAGTTGTGGATAACTCCTTTAATTGTAAACAGATCTGCTTGTGAACAGTAAAGCGACTGAATCAGAATAGCTAAAGACACAGGCAGTTTTCTTTAATAAGGTATAGTCACAAAGTTTGTAAAGTTCACCTACACTATAGGTTTCTGAATAATTTGGGCCTACTCCCGAGCAGGAAGATGCGACTGTCAGAAGCTGCAACAGGCGCGTTTAGTCCTATTCAGGACCAAAATACACTATCCCGTGCCCCGTGTGAATGGGGCCTAAGCATTACAGCATTTACTAAACCTAGCCAAGAATGTATTTTATTCATCTAACAGAAGGCTTCCTAAAATAGAGTTATCAATAGCTGCCGAGGATCCCAGAAGAAGGAAAGTTTGTGACAAAACTTTATTAATGTGCAAAAGCCTGACATTTAAATGAAATGGACTGGTGCATACAGAAGCTGAGTCTGTCAGAAGTAAATTGGTTAGAAAAGTAATGTTATTCAACTTTGGAGTCCATTGTCATGATTATCACGGTTTTATTCATATGCAACAAAGGGGAAAGTGCTGTGGGGCATGCCTTATCTTGCCTGGGCTTTGGTCTCAACTCCACATTACCAGGCAAAGCACTTTTCCCAACATTTGCCTATAAATGAAACCGCAATGCTGAATAACTGAGGCATATTTGGAAACTTCAGTATCACCTCTATAAGATTCTGTTAAGTTCACAAGGAATTTACAGCTGACAGATTCTGTTTAGACAGGGAGCACAGGGCACCCATTGTTGATGGAATCCCAGCAGGGAGACTCCCAGCGAGCAGACACTGGAAAAATTATCACAGTTTTTCTACAATCAAAGCTCAAGAAGTTATAAAGGAAAAGGCAACATTAGTGATCCCTAGAAAGAAAATGGTTACATTTGTGTCACTAACCTTTAAAGGAGGGGTCCCAAGAGTTAAAATTATCACCCAAGTGTCTATTGGCGTTACAACCACAGGAACCCCCCATGTATCACTCATTTGAATGGAGAACCAGTCAGTCATGTGCACTGCCAATTCTTTTATATCTAAATGACTGCAGAGAAGAAAGCAAGAACAGTACTCGCCATCTATGGCAGTGCCATGGCACAGCAGAATGCATGCTCGACCGACAATCCATGCAAAACATTCTATGTGGGACCCCCATTCTAGAAATTGGTGTTGTCCCCAGATGTTAGACACTCACACTGTGGATAAGTGGCAAAATGTAAACTTAACGAAATGATCTCGGACATACACGGCTGTGAAGGTGCTAACCATTACCTACAACAGGTTTCTGCTGTACAATGGCATTCATTAGATTACTATTTATAATAGGAAACTTTTCTATTTTTTAATTATTCTTAACTCAGGATTGGAGTCCGTACATTTCTACTGGCTTCCTCATCCTGCAGGCAATAATATGTTTATTACCCAGAACAAAAGGGCTCTGTAGACACCTATATACCTGAAAGCAACCATAAAAGGTGCTATCGGAAATGACTAAGCTTACTAATTTTTGATCTACAACTTTGTATGGCCTAATTGATGACCTAATGAACTTAAAGGGGTTAATTCATGAATCATTTTCATACCAAAAATTCTGAGAGGCTGTTAATATTGGAAATGTACAGGGTTTCTAGAATAATAAAATATATACCATTTTCATTATCATTTTTTGCTTTCCCATTTCCCCATATTGGCGCTGCTGTGGGCAGGCTCTGGTCAGAATCAGTCTAATTCCTGTCTGGCAGCTGACAATATAGTGACTTCTATGTTGCCATGTACTAGGAGGAATTTCTGGCCACATGTCCAAGTTTGAGCATAGGCCGGAGACCTGGACTGCCTGCATCATAAGTAATACAGTGAGCCAAGGACAACTTGCATCATAGATCATGCTGTATATAGTATAGGAGAGGAGAGCGGTGTAGCGGCAGGGACTACTAGTATCATAGATCATACTGTATATAGTATAGGAGAGGAGAGCGGTGTAGCGGCAGGGACTACTAGTATCATAGATCATACTGTATATAGGAGAGGAGAGTAGTGGGGAGGCAGGGACTACTAGTATCAGATTATACTGTAAATAGGAGAGGAGAGTAGTGGGGAGGCAGGGACTACTAGTATCATAGAACATACTGTATATAGGAGAGGAGAGTAGTGGGGAGGCAGGGACTACTAGTATCATAGATCATACTGTATATAGGAGAGGAGAGTAGTGGGGAGGCAGGGACTACTAGTATCAGATTATACTGTAAATAGGAGAGGAGAGTAGTGGGGAGGCAGGGACTACTAGTATCATAGAACATACTGTATATACCGTAGTATAGCAGAGGAGAGCAGTGAGGTGATAGGGACTGCTTAAATCAGAAATCACTATGATGCAGGGAGTCTGGGTTGGGCAATCCAGTCAAGATAAAGACTGGATTCTCCCAAATGTATTCCTCCGTGTACATGGGGCTTTACACCACCAGCAGCAGAAGAAGTCTTCTTAGTTACACTGTCACGCTACTGCAGATGTTCTGCTGCTTCTCCCACAAGAAGGGAAGAAAGCTATTTTTGTTTGCAGTGAACCATCTAGAGACCAGTCCAAGAAGGTGTGAATGATCAGGAGTGCCCACCAACCCACTTATTAGGTGCACTTCCCTATACATTTTGAATGGTGGCTCCAAATGCCATACCTCTTGATTGGATTTTTAATGATCTACACATTGAAGATGATATCTAACAGTTATACAACCATGAAAAGAAGGTTCAGTCTACAAATCTCTCAATCAGCTATTAAGTGGCTGCAACTAAGCTCAGCACAAATAATAAAACTTATGAGGATCCAATGTTTTACCTTATAAGATACCTCAGCAACCTTGAAGCTGAATAGGTTAGGAGTTCAGCACAGTGAAATGTTATTCCCGTCAGTAGTTGTCCTATGGATTACTGTTTGATGGCTTTTATCAGCAATACGTGGGCCTTTTCGTTGTCTCATGAAAACAATGGGGCAGATTTACCCATGTGAGAATAGTGGCACAATATATGTACATGTTTTGAACCACATTCCTTGTTTTACACCTTTTAATTCTCACAGGGGTATAAACTGAACAGAATTGGGGGTCATTTTTGCCATAACCTAAGCCAGGGGTAGGGAACCTTCGGCTCTTCAGCTGCTGTGAAACTACAACTCCCATCATGCTCCATTCACTTCCATGGGAGTTCCAAGAACAGCAGAGCAAGTATGCATGCTGGGAGTTGTAGTTTTGCAACAGCTGGAGAGCCGTACGTTCCCTACTCCTGATCTAAGTTGACTAATAAGTGATGTAAAGTCTGATGCCCCAGATTTATTACCCAGAATCAGAACTAGTTTAAAGGGGCTCTATCACTGGGAAAAGTCATTTTTATCTGAACACATGCTTGCATAGGCTTTAGAAATGCTACTTCACACTTACCTATAGTATGGAGATTGCCTCAGTGGTCTCTGAATAAGTCCGATTTTATTAATATGCTAATGAGCTTTCAGCCAGTACAGGAAGTTCCCAGCAGCCTCCTCTCTTCTATTATCTCCTATGTGTGTGAGACAAACAGGAAGCTGAGTCATCATCATCATCATCAACAGCCTCCCATAGGAAACAACAGGAGAGGAGTGCACGATGTATCGTGCAACAGTCTAATTAGCATATGAATAAAAACGGACTTATTCAGAAACCACTGGGGCAATCTACATACTAAAGGTAGGTGTGGAATTGACTTTCTAAAGGCTATGCAAGGATGTGATTAGTTAAAAAAACTTTTCCCAGTGATAAAGCCCCTTTAAGACTCTTTACACTATTAACCAGCATTGAAGATTCCTCAGTGAGTGCTAAGTAGGAGGTTTTAAGAAAAAAAAATCTGAATATTGAGGTCTGGGTTCAACAAAGCATTTCATTGCCAAGTGAATGCAAACTACTTTAAATGACAGAGCCAATGACCTCTTCACAGATCATGTATGTTCAGGATAGGGACTCACTCTAAAGAAGAGAATACCTGAATGGAGAATCTATACCGCGGCTTATAGCATCTTTATGCATAGTTTTTGGAATGATAAAGAAGACCATAGACTAATAAAGAGAATTCATGTGAACTAAATGGTATAACATATCTAGGACCAAAATCTAGAAATATATTGTCAGCAGCTATGGGTGGACACTGGTTTAGTGAATTAAACTTTCCTAAACACATTCAACCAAATGATTCCTACAAGAGAGTTTTACATATTGTTATAGTGAAAATACTTTTCAGAGCAAACTGCTATATAGTTTTTTCCTTAGCAACCATACTAGCTTCGGTTTCTTTGGCCATCCTCATATCTAGGTTATACAGATTGTTTCACTCTGTTGGGGCCAGCAGCTGCAAGATTTCACTTTGTTACACAACTGCGTTTTTCTCCACATTCATTAACACATCTGAAAAGTTGGTTATAACTCACGGCTCGGCGAATGCGGGGCCTTTCTGATACTCCCTTGCGGATTGAAGTAGGCAGGCATAGATACATTGAACCTTTATAAATAAAACAAGGGGGCCAGATTGTTCAGTTTGTATAAAATACATTGCGTCTGCCAGCATTTTAACACAGTATCAAAGTACATGTTGATCCAGACTTTATGAAAAATACATCTATAGTTATTCCCACCCAAACCAATTGCAATACAATTTCCAGGCATGTAGTTTCTCATAAGTAAGCATCATTTTGTATAGGGGTGCAATGTAAATTTGGAGGATTACTTTGGATTTCATTAAACAAAAACAACAAGGAATCAAACTGCAAATAGATTTATTGCTAGGGAAACAAATTGATATATTTCTAATGCTTAACAGAATAAAATTACATAATAAAGTCAGAAGTGATAGTAATGTACAATTACACATTGCGAAACCACATACCTGGTTATTTCTACAAGTCATGCATTGATTGACAGTGTGTATAGTCTCCAAATGGATCAAAACATTCTAGCCACATGTTTCACCACAAAAAACCCAGGAAGGCAGGAATCGGGGCATAATTTTCACTGCAGAATCAAACCATGCATTCTGATACTTCCACCATGTAGTATTGCCAAGTCGTAGATATAATATAGAAGATTTGAAGAATCCAGCATCCACGTATATAAAATTGAAAATCTTTATTATTTATTTATATTTATTATATTAATAAAGATTTTCAATTTTATATACGTGGATGCTGGATTCTTCAAATCTTCTGTAAATACCCCGAGTCGACGGGGACCAATTTTCCGGGCATCCAATCATATCTCCAGAACTGTGAGTGTGAATTCAACACATAAGTGCATTTGGACTTACATGCGATTCTAGGCATACAATTTTCAATTTGTGCGTTTACTTCATTGTAAGCATTTTTTGTTGTTCCGGGTTTGCCAGTGGGAATTTCACATCAGGATTTATGAACTTTTTGACCGTGGTATTTAAATATTCATTTCACGAAGAATTTTTGTTTAAGCTGTGCTTCCTTCCCCCCTTTTCCTCATTATAATCAGTAGATATAATATATACCGTAATAGATAGATAGTGATTGAATTCCTATGAACGTAAATTGGCAACAAACTATACATCTAATAATGCCAATTAATTGTATAACATGTAATTAAAATCATTTTATTTTGCAGACGGGAAAAAAAAATTAAAAATTACCAATACACCAACTCCACTGCCTTGCTATATTTATGTCATGAACATCCATGCCTCTTGTGATGCACCCTATCATTGTATTTATCTTGACCAAATGCTACTGTCAACTCGAATTTCTTAAGCCTTTTTCATGTCAATTTTACCTAGCGGTTTCCCATTCAGTATGTACTAGTGACTTGTATTCCTACTTCCCATGTGAATAGCTTTACATTTATTAGTACTTTAACCACAATTGCCACTAGTCTGTCCAAAACTCAAAGTTTCTCAAATCCATTACTAACTGTTGCTTTTGTCTTTACAATTTAGCATCATCCTTCTGGGAGTAATGGTGAAGAAGGATAAGGAAAAGGCATATCCTCTACTGTTTTAACATAGGAAAATTAAATAACTGGGGACATAATTAGAGATAAGGTAAATTCAACTCAGAAAAAAGTGCAGAGGAGTCTTAAAAATACTATAAGTAGACAAATCACAGGGCCTTGATGGTATTCACCCCTGAGTGCTGAAGGAATTAAATACTGTAATATATACAGTCCATTATGTCTAATATTTCAGGACTCTTTAGAAACAGGGTTCAGCATGTCCCACAATAATGGCTAATCACAAAATGTGTGGCAATATACAAAAAGGAGTCAAAAGTGATCCCGGAAACTATAGGTTGGTAAGTCTAACCTTATTGTTAGGTAAATATTTGAAGGATTTAACGCAGGAGATTCTATCCTGGCATATATCAATGAAGATATCCTTAGGACACCCATTCAGCAATGGTTTTATTAGGAATCGGTCCCCTCATACTAATCTGTTCAGCTTCTATGAAGAGGTCAGTTCTAGACTGGACATGGGTAATGCAGTGGACGTTGTGCATCAGGACTTTCAAAGGCCACATAAAAGGTTGGAATACAAAATTAAAATGTTGGGACTGGAAAAACATATGCATTTGGGTTCACAATTGACTCAGTGATAGAAAACAGAGGGTACTTGTTAATGGGGGGAATACACAGACTGGGTTACAGTCATCAGTAGAGACTTTGTAAATGAAGTTTAATGTACAGAAAAGTAAGGTTATTCATTTTGGTAGAAAAAATGTAGGATATGTACTTAATAGTAAATTACTGCTTAAGGGTGCATTCACACTACGGATACGGTGACTGATTCTGAACGATAAAACACGTTCAGAATCAGTGCGTATAAAGCACATCCCATTCATTTCAATGGGAGCCGGCATACGAGCGCTCCCCATTGAAATTAATGGGCTGCTTTTTACCCTACGAGCGCTCCCATTAAAGTGAATGGGAAGTGCTCGCGTATACGGCTTGCTGTGTGAAGGGGCCCGGCGCTCGGCTCAGTCCGAGCCGTACATGCGAGCGCTTACCATTCACTTCAATGGGAGCGCTCAGAGAGTAAAAAGCAGCCCATTCATTTCAATGGGGAGTGCTCGTATGCCGGCTCCCATTGAAATGAATGGGATCTGCTTTATACGCGCTGATTCTGAACGTGTTTTAACGTTCAGAATCAGTCACCGTATCCGTAGTGTGAATGCACCCTAAGACTGCTGTTGAAAAACACTTGGGGAGTTTGGTGAACAGTAAGCTTAGCTTTAGTGAGCAGTGCCAGGAAGCTGCTGCCAAAGGCAAAAAAAATCATGGGATGCATCGAAAGAGGCATAAATACTCCAGAATCTGACAAGAATATAGTTATATACAAATATATTGGTACAGCCATAACTATTGTGTGTAATTTTATGCCCACCATAGAAGGACATAACTGAACTAGAGAGTGTGAAGAAGGGCGACCAAAACAATTAGGGGAATGGATAGATTGGAGTACAGAGGCAGATTAACACATTTGGGGTTATTCAGTATAGAAAATACAGCTATGGGAAGACCTAATAACTGACTACAAATACTTGAAGGGACAGCACAAAGACCTCTTTAATGGTCTATTTATGCAACAGTGAAAAGAGAATATCCTCTGTGCCTAGAGGAGAGAATATTTCACCAGCGACACAGATTGGGGATGCTTTACTATAAAAGCAGTGAGGCCATGATGGTGGATTCACTGTGCAAGCTCAAAAAGTCCTGGATGCCTTTCTTGAAAGGAAAAGTATTACAAGTTTTAGATTTTGCCAGAATTGGAGCTGGGAAGGAAAATTTTTTCCCATGATCCTCTATATCAAAACTGTAGGGTTATAAGTTGGACTTGATGGAACGGTGTCTTCATCCAACCTCATCAACTATTTTACCATCTGCAAAAATAATTTACGGTACAATTGTTATATTGGATCATATATTAGTAATAACTTTGTTTGCTATCACGGAGCCAGGTATTTGTTACACATTTTGCCCCAACGTCCAAATATTCAGATTTTATGCACCATCCTTTTAGAGAGCATAGTAGCAAATGCTATCCACAGCAGAGGTTAAAGCAGAATATCCAATGCAAAAAAAGGATGATCCAGCAGACTATTTCCCAAATAATTTTTTTTTTTCTTTGTCTTTATTTTATTGAATAGTTTCCATTAAAACACAAATGTGTACCAAGGAAAAAAGAAAGTTCAGACGTGAAACAAAACAGACTGACGCGTTTCGAACTAAGTGTTCTTAGTCATAGTCTATACTAGACTAGTATAGACTATGACTAAGAACGCTTAGTTCGAAACGCGTCAGTCTGTTTTGTTTCACGTCTGAACTTTCTTTTTTCCTTGGTACACATTTGTGTTTTAATGGAAACTATTCAATAAAATAAAGACAAAGAAAAAAAAATTTTTTATTTGGGAAATAGTCTGCTGGATCATCCTTTTTTTGCATTGGATATTCTTCTGAAGCCATTTCCTAGGTCGGAGGAAATTTGGAGTTCCGAGCAACTTTCCTATCCAAGGAACCGTGAGTGAATCCTGCTATATGCTTCCTAGTGCTAAACTGTGGGCTGTTTCCCTTCCCTCATTTTTCCCTTCTTGAGGTTAAAGCAGAACTACCTGCTTGCTGGACTTTTCTCTCCGCATTTTTTAGGCGGTTTCGGGGAACTAAACCCTGAATGGAGAATGAGTGCTAGTGTCAACCTAGTCTTACCTGATATTTCAGGATAAGCTGTTGCGTGCACACATGAGGAAAACACTATTCCTGGCTATTTTTATGACTTATAGTCTGCAGTTTTCCCTCTCTGTTTGTTCTGTATAATGTTTGTGTTCCTCACTAACCTGCACACAGTAAGTAGAACAGAATCTGCTCTATACATATCTCCCTTACTCAGAAACATACAGGGCAGATATCGATAATTATAAGCATGAATACAGATGTAATGACATACACTGTTGTGAATAAAGCAATATGACTGTGACATAGACAGGCTATTCTCTCTTATAGGATATATTACAAGGATTCTTATATTTGCCTGTACTATTCATTTATAACAAGTTTCTTGTAACCAAACTTTTGAAATGGTTTGAAAAAGAAAAAAAAGTGTCCAAAGAAAGCTGGGTAAGGACCCACGGGCCAGAAACACCACGCTAAAACGCTGTGGGAAAAACTGTGGTGGGAACGCATCGCGGTTCTTCCCGCAGTGCTTTGAACAGAAAGTTCGCCGAGTGTTCTCCCGTGGACTTTCTGTTATCATTATATCTACAGGGAAGCCACCAGCATCTCCATAGATATAAGTGACATGACATAACCGCGCCAGTTTTGGAAATCTCAATGTGTCTGCGCTGCAGTTTTTGATGCAAACTGGGCATGGGATTCACATGAATCCCATCCACTTTGCAGATACTGTAAAATGCCCCGATTTTTCCCACGGCTTTTCCATCCCGTGGGGCCCCGGCCTAAGGGGGCGTTCACACTACCATTGATGACTGTCAGTAGTGTCCGTAGCTATTGTCTGTTACAAGACTTTAGCAATGGACACTAGCTGAACCGTCAGAAATCAGTTAAAATTTCCATTCATTTCAAAGGGATTTTATCTTGTGTCCGTTTGTACCCAATACATCAGAAGTCCATTTTTTTCAGCAAACAAAAAAATCCTACATACAGGACTTTTCTGTCCGTTAGAAAAAACGAATGGCAAGGGCCCGTTATTTTAACATTGAAGTCTATGAGCAATGGACTTATAACTCATCAGTTACTGTCTGTTATTTTGTGTCTGTTTCTTTCTGCTCATGCTCACAAAGCAGAAGCAAAACATAAAAAAACAAAAAACTGACACTAACTGATGCTAGTATGTCCATTTTTTTTCAAATGATCCATTAAATGAATCAGTTAAAAACCTAACACTAACATCAGTTAGTGTCTGTAAGGGTGCATTCACACGGAGTTTTGTGGTGCTGTTTTTGCCACAAAACTCGTGTAAAGAAGCAGCACTGTAAAAACAGAATCCCATTGAGTTCAATGAGTTCCGTCTTAAGCGCGCTACACATTGAACTCAACGGGAGGCTTTTTTACCCATTGATTTCAATTTGTCGCGCGTAACACATGGCAAAAACAGTGCCACAAAACTCCATGTGAATAAACCCTTATTGTTTGTTATGATAAGTGTCGGGGGTTTTTTTTGGCCGCTTGCACATTATTAGAAGCGGCCATTTTCTCGTGGCCTGTGGGCATGCGCAGACTGCTCCGCCCAAGGCTTCAGAAGTTACAAATTTCCTGAAGTCATATCTACCAACTATAAACCAGGCTCAAACCGGACATATAAAATGACATGTAGGAACCATCTCTACGCATTTCACCACTACTGGCTTCCTCAGGTGTTTTTTGTTCTTTGTGTTCTTTCTGTTCTTTGTGTTACTTGTTGTCTGATTGGCCTATTCCATCGGCCCTGCTGTACCATATATTTTATGTATACATATTGGTTTTTGTTATATCAAATTTTATTTTGCAGTTTTATCTATACAATTGTATTTTATCTATACAATTGTGATTATTTTTTTCTTGGCCTGTTCTTTTCCCGTGGTTTATTTAAAAGACTATGTAAACCTTTGTCTGCGCTTTTATTATTGCATTGTAACTACTATGGGCTAATCCTAGTTTTTTTTTTTTCCTAGGCCATTCTTCTTTTAAAATGATTCCCTCAAGACAGGCACTATTGTCAAATCATTAGGAACCATTACTATTATCCAATCATTGTAGTAACAGTAAACCTCTAGAAAGAGGTGCTAAAAAAAACAGATTGGGGAGGGGGCTATTAATTAATCTTACTTCATCCAGTGATTTTATGAAGCTGGACCTGCAGGTTCTGGGTTCTTGGCTTTGATCCTGGATCATGTAATACACACCAGTCATGATCCCCTGGGTTTCCTCATCTCCTCTCCTGGTTTCACCATGTACAGTTACTATAGTACGACCAGCCCACATAGAGGAGAGCAGAACAACCTGGGGGACATGGACTGGTTTTGATTATGTGACCTAGTGTCTAAGTCAGCCCAGTACACTCCAGTTTCCTAAAATCAGAGGAAATAAGGTAACTGAAGCGCCTTGTACAACCCACCGACTGTTGGCAAAGCTGTATAGTCAGCTGACCATAACCTTAGAAGAAAGTTACACAGAGCAGACAGAAGATTAAACAGCACATTGCTACAGGTGAAGTCACGAAAGGGGGACTAACCCAGGCTACAGGCACTCTGACCGTTTTGGGATTCCTTCCCCCATTTTTGCTTGAAAAAGTCAGGACTCTTCTCTCTGCGTTTTTGGATGGAAATCTGGCAGACCCTATTGTAGTCTATGGGGTCCGTGGGTAAGTGCATTTTTAAGCGGTGTGGGGTTTTTTTTCTGGGTCCCTAAGAAGGTGTGAACCAAATGTCAGAAATGACAAACCTTCAGTGGTATAAAATGATGCTGTATGGCAGGGGTCCGCAACCTTCAGCACTCCAGCTGCTGTGGAACTACAACTCCCAACATGCTCCATTCACTTCCATGGGAGTTCCAGGAACAGCAGAGGAAGCATGCCTGCTGGGAGTTGTGGTTTTACAACAGCTGGAGTGCCATAGGTTGCCTACCCCTGCTGTATGGTGATATTACTGGTTAGGGTCCGCCCCCCTCACCCTTTTATAGGCCCAGGACCATGTAAACATTTGGCACTGGTAGAAGTGTGGACATGGGAGGTCACCTAGTTCTGTCAATGCTCCAGACATCTTCCAGTAGTGGGAACAGACAGTGACAACATGTCACACAGACTGATGGTTTGGTCCCAGGATTTTTTCCCGCCTTCCTGATTGCAGCCGAAACATATGGAAGCCAAAGAGTTTAGTGCATTGGAGCAGACGGTGCCGTACACGGAGCCGCAGACGGTGTGGTACACGGAGCCGCACACTGTCAATCACCCGCCCCAGGCTAAGAACACATTCCACCATATGGACAGACGAGGAACTCACCCGGCTCATGACAAAGCAACACACAGACTAAGGCTTCACGGAGAACAGCAAAGGAATCGCTTACCGTCCCTAGAGGTCCCCATGAGCTGGTCGAGCAGGGCGCGCATTTGGGCCTGCGCCGACATTTTGAGGAGAAATAGTTTCAAGTCGTGAGGAAAGGCTCAGTGCTCGGAGTAACCCTTTCGGTGCCGGCCCGCTCCTGTCCTCCAGTGTAAGGCCCCAGGCAGCTGTCAGGTGGCCGCTCCGCTCCTCACACAGCAACCGCTGCGGGTTACAAGACGGAGAGCGCAGACAGGAAAAACAATCGCGATACAAGCTCGGTACACGAGAATTCGCCGGCCGCTCTGATTGGCTAGGCTTCCGCTCTGCTTCCCGTGTTTGACAACCGATTGGCCGGTGAAGCTGCGGACGGTTCTGTGCTGCTCGCTCGGTCATTCTCGCAGCGCGCTTGGCGTGACGTGTTAGTAAACAAGCCCCGTCTGTCTATTGTCCTGTACATACAGATTGTGGTGAAGGCCAATGAGCTCGCCATCTTCCATCATGTTCAGGATGACTGGTCTCTGGTAACCCAAAGGATACTCACCGAGGGGGCAGTTCAGGGGGTAGAGCTTTATAAGAACAAGGCTTGTGAGACATGGACTATACAACATTGGCCTTATTCACATGACTCTTCATACTCACTCATGCCAAACATCCACGAAAACCAGACATATCAGTCCCTTATTAACAGCTGCCAAGCACAGTCATTCCAGTGACGGTCAGTACCAGACATATTGGTGGCAGTTTTCTGGCAGACATGCATGCTAAAGAGAACCTTTTATGTCCTCATGTAAATGCTGTTTCATAAACCGCTTTAAAGCCAACAGAGCGCTGAATTCTTTTAGTTTCAGCACTGATCTCTCCCCACTGTCAGAGGGGGCGTTTCTTACCGCCCTGCGATGATGTTGAGTTGTGAGGAACATCCTCCCTAGTAAAAGTCTATGGATGAGTACTGTCAGGGGAGGGGGCATTCCTCACAGCCCAGCCATGACACTGAGTTATAAGGAATGCCCTCGTGACAGTGGGGAGATATCGGTGCCAAAACTAACATACCAGGAAAACTGAAAGTGTGCTTAATTCAGCGCACTGTCAACTTTATAGTGGTATATAAATCCACATTTTCATGAGGAGATTGAATGGCCTTTTTTAAAAAACTTTTTATTAAAGTTTTCAATATGCATAACACAGGAGGGGGAACAAATCTCATAATAAAGTACAACGCTAGTAAATGAGCACCCATCAGGGGGTTGTATTCATAAAGAGAGATCTACATTAATAAAGTAAGCCAAAAAGAAAAAAATAAATAGCCAATGGAGAAAACAGACAAAAGGGAGGGGAAATATCATAAATCCTGTAGGGTACAGTAGGTGTCCCATGATGACCAGATTTTGTCAAAGGCTGCCACTGCATCATTCAGGCTAGCAGTCATTTGTTCCAGGGTGTGTATGTTCAGGAATAGGAGGGTGCGAGACTGATTTCCAGTGCAAGGCTATGAAGGACTTGGCTGCTGTATAGAGAAAGAGCAGTTCTTTCCTAACTGCTTAGGCGGCAAATTGAGCAAGTAAAATAAGAGGTCCATTGGAACTGACTGCAAAAAGAGATTGTCCATGATAGCTTTGACACCTTTCCAATAACCTCATATTAGGGGGTAGTCCCAAAAGATATGAAATAGAGAGTTTAGGGATAGAGATTATGGGGTTCAGGGAGTGGAGCATGACAGGAGTATGATAGCAATGCATAAGAATCTTATACTGCACTTCCTGGAATGTAACACAGTCAGAGGATTTGGACACCTGCGAACAAATAATTTCCCATTGGGACTGGGTAATCGTTCAACCCAAGGTAACCTACAGTGTTGGCCAAAAGTATTGGCACCCCTGCAATTCTGTCAGATACTACTCATTTTCTTCCAAAAAATTATTGCAATCACAAATTCTTTGGTGTTATCAATTTAATGTGCTGTATCTTTATCCAGTGGCCTTTTCTTGTACCAAAGATGTGCCACATTCTCTGTTCTGCACCTTTGTTGCCACCTTTTGCAAAAGTGGGCAGAACAGGGTGGGGATTGCATCAGTTCCTGACTTGCATAAATTTCCATTCCACCTAGAGCCATTTGCCATGGGCTTTAAACTTCTTGATGACACTGCACACAGTAGACACAGGAACATTCAGGTCTTTGGAGATGGACTTGTAGCTTTGAGATTGCTCATCCTTCCTCACAGTTTTGCTTCTCAAGTCCTCAGACAGTTCTTTGGTCTTCTTTCTTTTCTCCATGCTCAATGTGGTACGCACAAGGACACAGAACAGAGGTTGAGTCAATTTTAATTAATTTCAACTGGCTGCACGTGTGATTTAGTTATTGCCCCCACCTGTTAGGTGCCTCAGGTAAGTAACAGGTGCTGTTAATTACACAAATTAGAGAAGCATCACATGATTTTTCAAACAGTGCCAACACTTTTGTCCACCCCCTTTTTATGTTTGGTGTGGAATTATATCCAATTTTGCTTTTTGACAATTCTTTTTGTGGTTTTCCATTGAAGACAAATTAAATGAAGATAATAATACCAAAGAGTTTGTGTTTGCAATCATTTTCTGGAAGAAAATGAGTATTATCTGACAGAATTGCAAGGGTGCCAATACTTTTGGCCAACACTGTAATTAAGTCAGCGTGCTAAGTCAATTTAGCCAGTTGTGCATAATACAGAACATCCCTCAACGCGTTTCGCCCCAACGCTACAAACAAACGCTGGGTTCATCAGGAGAGTCTGATGTATACAAATAAGGTAATGACCCCAAAAAGAAACAAAGTAAAAAACACAGTTCTCGGTGCCCTGATGGTGGGTGCCGATACTTGTGATATTAAGCCCCCTACCCTTTTTATCCCTACATATATACTCGAACATAAGCCAAATTTTTAGCACAGTTTTTGTGCTGAAAAAGTCCCCCTCGGCTTATATTCGAGTCAAGCAAAAAAAAAAAATATATATATATATTTATTTTTTTGGGAGGGGGGGTCTATGACCAGCCACAATAGTAATGTATAGAATCTTCCATAAAATAGTGAAAAAAAAGAAGCTTTAAAAAATATATATAATAAAAAAAAAAGTAAATAAAAAGTTCTAAATCACTCCTTTCCCTAGAATACACATAAAAGTAGAGAATTACTGTGAAACACATACAGATTAGGTATCCCTCTGTCTGAAAGTGCCTGGTCTATTGAATATATGATCTGCAGTGCTCTTGGGAAGGGGTTAATAGGAGCACTGCAGATACCCTATATTCAGCCAGGCTGAATTCCAAGTGTGTGTGTGGGGGGCCGGACCCAGTGCTCAAGCTCAGGGAAGGGGCAGATAGACAACCAAAACACCCCCTGTCCTTCCCCAGCAACTACTGCACCCAAAAACTCCGACCATTTTAATTTTTGAAATTTTCCAGTAGCTGCTGCATTTACCCCCACCCTTGGCTTATACTCGAGTCAATAAGTTTTCCCAGTTTTTTGTGGTAAAATTAGGGGCCTCGGCTTATACTCGAGTATATACAGTATGTACTTTTACCACTGACCTTTGATCAAGTTGTCCTGGGGCAAGTTGCAGCTTACGACACCCACCCACCTCAAGGAATATTTTGGTTACTTCCTAGGCTATCGCTAATACCCCACCGAGGGTTTGTATTGTATATTTCGGAGGCACCATTGTGGGTATCTGTAGATGCACACTTTTACTTTAATTGTTATGAGCAATAAATCGGCATAGAACTGTGCTCTTAAAACATATAGTACTACATTATTGCAACGTTAGAAAAAAGTACACACATATGATAAATTCAGATTTATTCCAACAACTTCATTCTCAACGAAATAATATGCAATCTATTGTCAATCGACATTGGTATATAATATTACAAAATCCAGACTTTAAAAGCTGGGTTTAGAGAGGCAAACACAATGAGGAATTCATCTGGGTCATAGTCATTTCAGGCGTGCTCCTTTTTCAAAAACTTCCCCAAAATTCCCTGGATTTTATCCATGTGGAATTTGCGCTGCATGTCAAAGTAGTATGCAAGTGCAATAAATTTACGGATGCATTGCGCCATTATTATATAACATGCAATGGAGGTCATTGTTTATGTCCTTCGGGGCACTTGTAATTTATACTATGTTGGCAAAACATATTGTCAACTAAAAATCAGACTTCAAGAACACATTCTAAGCATAAAGAATTTTGCTCAAATGGAAGCCAATGCTAAAAAAAAAATCTTAAAAACACCCAACTTCCACCAGTGGCGAGTCATTTTAAAGAGAACAACTTAAGTTATAAAGAATTGACAGGTTTGGGCAGTGATTATTTGAAGACTGATATCTGAGGCAGTAACCTTGAAGATTCTTCCTCCCAACCGCAGTCAGGCTGTATAAACAACATCAGGCTAAGCAAAGATCACTCCGCACAGAGAACTAAATGATCCTGAAGTCTTTCTTTTTGCTCTCAGTTGCTATGACTCCTAGTATCATTTCTATCTGCTATTCTGATCTTGTATGTGATCTTTCTTTTAATATATTACTGTAACGTCTGTCTGTTCGGGCCTCTGCGCCACCCTCCGCTCGCACGCTGCGGCGCAAGAGGCAAGTTAATTTTGATTCTTTGCTTGATGTTTTTCATTGCAGTGTGTTAACACTGCTCTATTGTCTGTCCTCTGTGGTTGAATTCCCACCACACCCATCTCCTGCACCTTGTTTCCATCTGTTCATCAAATGGTTAATTCTAGCCTTGCCTGTGTTATTGACAGCCTGTTTACCAATCAAGCCTGGGGCGGGTCTTTGGCTTTCTTTATACAGGCTATTAGCCCACACAGGCTTGCTGGCTATTGTGACTCTGTCCTTAGATTTTGTCCCTGCTAAGCTCCTCTTTCTTCTACTATTGTAATACTGATAGAATACTGGAAGGCAGGGACTGCTAGTATCATAGATTATACTGTATATAGTATAGGAGAGTGGTGTAGCAGCAGGGACTACAAGTATCATAGATCATACTGTATATAATACTAGCTGGTACCCGCGACTTCGTCTGCGGTGATTGTAGCAGTGGGTATATACAGGAGCGGGTAAGGTTTTCGTACTGTGTATAAGGTATGGGATATGAAATGTAACTTTGTATCTTGTTTTTCCTGTAATTCAGAGAATACATGAGACTTTTGTGTTGAAGTTAATTTGTATTTGAGCTGCTATATATACGGTGTTGTGAGAAACTTTACATAGTGACTTTGGGACAGAAGTATTTGAAGTTCCCGCCGATGGCATTTTTTGATTTTCGTTTTTGACTCCCCTCCCTCTAAACCCCATAACTTTTTTATTTCTCCGCTCCCAGAGCCATATGAGGTCTTAATTTTTCCTGGGACAAATTTTTCTTCATGATGCCACCATTATTTATTCTATATAATGTACTGGGAAGCAGGGAAAAAAATCAGAATGGGGTGGATTTGAAGAAAAAATGCATTTCTGCGACTTTCTTACGGGCTTTGGTTTTACGGCGTTCACTGTGCAACCAAAATGACATGTCCTCTGTATTCTGTGTTTCGTTACGACTCTGGGGATACCAAATTGATATGGTTTTATTTACATTTTGACCCCTTAAAAAAAATCCAAAACTGTGTTTAAAATTTTTTTTTTGAAAAGTCGCCATATTCCGACAGCCGTAACTTTTTTATACGTGCGTGTACGGGGATGTATAGGGCGTCTTTTTTTGCGTGACTGGGTGTACTTTGTAGTTCTACCATTTTCGGGAAATGTTATTGCTTTGATCACTTTTTATTCAAATTTTTATCAGAATCAAAACAGTGAAAAAACAGCGGTTTGGCACTTTTGACCATTTTTCCCGCTACAGCGTTTACTGAACAGGAAAAATATTTGTATAGCTTTGTAGAGCGGGCGATTTCGGACGTGGGGATACCTAATATGTATGTGTTTCACAGTTTTTAAGTACTTTTATATGTGTTCTAGGGAAAGGGGGGTGATTTGAATTTTTAATCCTTTTTATTTATTTTTTTTTATATTTTTTTACTTTTTTAAAAAAAATTTTTTTGCATTTTTCAGACCGCCTAGGGGTATTGACATGGGTGGGGGGTGTCGCGGATTGTCAGAGCAGTGGGGGTCGGCAAACATGGCTGCTCCGGAGCGTTAAAGAGAGCCTCCTGGAGTATCGTTAAGGTGAGGGGCAAAGTGGTAAAGTCTATGTATATGTGATTGTGTGGGGTTAGGGGCTAGGCTGTAGAGGGCAATATGAATTTTGTGGCTTGCTATGGTCCAAAGTGTGTGAGATTGCAGAGATGGTGGTGTGAGTTTGGGTTTTGTGGGGGTCCTGGCACAAATGTATGTGCGCTATTGTGACGAAAAGTAGCCTATTGTTTAATCAAGTGTATTAACTATGTTTGTGGAAAATTTCAGCCGAATCGGTGGAGCGGTTTTTCCGTGATTGAGGAACAAACATCCGAACATGCAAAACTCACAAACACACAAACCCACAAACTTTCACATTTATAATATTAATAGGATAGCAGAGGAGAGCATTGAGGTGACAGGTACTGCTTAAATCAGTAATCACTATGATGCAGGGAGTCTGGGTTGGGCAATCCAGTCAAGATAAAGACTAGATTCTCCCAAATGTATTCCTCCGTGTACATGGGGCTTTACACCACCACCAGCAGAAGAAGTCTTCTTAGTTACACTGTCACGCTACTGCAGATGTTCTGCAGCTTCTCCCACAAGAAGGGAAGAAAGCTATTTTTGTTTGCAGTGAACCATCTAGAGACCAGTCCAAGAGGGCGTGAATGATCATGAGTGCCCACCAACCCACTTACGGTAGTTAATGATTCTGACATCTGTGAGGAAGTTAAAGGGATATTCCCACATCGCATACTCACCAGTCTTCACTCCTGTAAAATCTTCTTTCTTCCTGGTTTCTTGCATCATTTGATGGGCGGGGTTTCATGTGCAACCTGCCATTTAGCTCCGCCCCCAATCCACGTGCAGCTCCGCCCACCCATATTGGACTATGAAGTACAGGCAGCAGCAACTCCATTCTGTGTTACATACAGAGACTGCCTGTCTCTGCCATAATGAACACAATTGAATTAGCTAGCCTGATAACTGGGGGAACAGAAGAAATGAAAGCAGCTCCTCTCCCATATCTGAGTGCAGGAAGCTAGGTCACATGGTGCAGACACAGGAATAGCTAGATGCACAGGCTGGCTCCTGTGCACTTAGCCCCTCCTCCCTCCACCCTGGCAACAGGCAGATACATCACTTGACTTTTAAGCAGATAAGTCAGGGCTGTGTCAACAATGAATTGAATAAAGTAAGATAGTGGACAAACAAAGCAGTTTTGCTGAAGCAGTGTATTTAGGAAAAGTCTTACATCCACATTAACAAGCAGAATAGATAGGAGCCTTGTGATGGGACAACCCCTTTAATGCTTCTTTGTTTTTTGATACATCACAGAACTGGTTCCATTTATACATATTACACTCCAGTGGCTACAATTGCATTCTTTGAGCTGGCGATCCTGAGTCAACTGTTGCCTTATAGCAGACTTTATGGATAGTCCCACAATGTTCATGACTGCATAACGTCTGACCGTAAGATCCATCAAAAATCATTGACAAAAATGTCCAGCAAGCCAAGCTTTTCACTTCAGCGATTTTAGGGAACAAAACATGGACACCCAATGGGTTCCTTTGAAATCTATTTATGTCAATCATTAGTTGGACCGTAAGAAAGGTGCAGATGTGAATGCGGTGTATCATATTTTACACAGCAGTGCAGTGGGATGTGCTGTAATAAATATTGATAAATATTTTCTCCTTTTATATTTCCTAATCCTTCTTCTACCTATTTCTAGCTCAAAAAACTGTGACTTTTTTGTTCAAAAAAATATTTTAATAAACTATAATATATAAAGTGAAATATGTAAATAAAGTATGTATTACTGACAATAATCCTGTATGTGCATTGTACCAAAACGCAATCTGGAGAGCATAGATTATAGCGAATTCTGTCCACATAAATGTTTATTCTCATGGTATGAAAGAAGTAATGCAAGTGTTAATAAAGAGTGCTAGAACTACATTGTAAATCACCTGAGTTTCTCTGTTACGATTGCTTTTTTTCCTTTTTTTATTCATATATCCTCTATAAATAAATAACCATGCAGGCTCATAAAATGTTATTACCAATCAAATAAAGCTCTTATTACGTACATCAGCATAGATTACAGTCGCCAAACAGAAAACATTGGGAAGATTTATCAAAACTACAGCTGTGTGAAGGAGTCGCTTATATTACGCAGTCAGAATAATTTTTTTCTTTTACTTTACATAAGGCCCTCGAAAAAGAAGTTACAACTATGATTTTGCAATTGGCAACTCCATTGCCATTCCCATATACTGGATTTGCTACATTTCCCACATTATATATATATGTAAACATTCATTTTAGTGTTTAACCAAGAACAACTCTGGAATTTTTCATGAACACAAAGAATTAAACAAACAAGAACCTTGAAACGTGACCACAATCTTTACATCTGCTATGCATCATCAATCAGTTTCTCTCCTTTCACCTCTTCACTATTCCTCTTCTCCAAGTCTTCCTCCTCATCCGTGTATAAATCATTCTGGCCATAGGCTAGGGTAGTATGGGCCAGGTCTACTTCAATTGGGAAAATGTCTGCCTCCTTCAGAACTTCGTAGCACTGGTCATCATATTTAGACATGGCCGAAACAAAACGCTGAAGCTGGAACACTATATCTTGAACTAAAAAGAAGAGGCAGTTTAAGAAAACATTTTACATTTCATAGAAGATTACATGAACTGAAATCTCCCTGGCCAACATATGCACAAGTGTTTCCGCATCATCAGTGACACAGCCCACATGCTGCATTACCATGAACTGCAAATCCACTGGAGCCAATGACCACCGATTATTAAGTGTTGGGCAGGGTCTCTTTAAGTAAACTCAATCAAAGACCGTTTTCTCTGCAATGCTGACAGCAACCTCAAAGGTATGTCTGCACAATGGGAGTCTGTCAGCATTAAATTAGTTAGAAACCTAATCACAGTACTTGGTGATTCTACAGTGTCCCAATTGTGCCTCAGTTCTTCAAATTTGAGACCCATTTTTACATAAATAATTACTTTATTCATATGCAAATGACAGGAAAACTGCATGAAAACGGCCATATGCAAAAGACTTCTAGCCAAATATTCAGTGTTAGAAACAAGATTGAGTTTAGTCTTAACTAATCAAAGGCCTTTTCCAAAGTGATCCCAACACTAAATGTACAGACCCACATGGAACAGTATTATAAGTCTATCTGATGGATGCCTTCAATATTACTGCCAGTATCAGTAGTTGTTAAATGTAACATGGAAAAGATAAGGATTATACATTAGCCTCACCATGTTTCTGGTCCAGAAGTTCTATCTTTTCTAACACATCTTTCCTCATCTTAGCAAACCGTGCACGTGCTTCCTGTCGGCACCTTAAGATCAACCGATACTCATAATTTCCTGTACTGACACGATACAAAGGTTCTCCTAAGGCCTAGGAGAGAAAAATACATACATGGTATTAGATTTGCTACAGAAGAATTTTCCTGTTGTATTATAATATCAAAAAGGATCTTCAGCTTAAATCTGCTGACCTAAATAAGACCAGCATATTACAGCTACACGTTCATTGTAGTAGAAGGCAAACGGCACAAAAATTGATGTGCATAAGCAAAACAATCCTGAGGAACCAAGAGAATGGGGTAAGAGCTCTGCTCACTTATCCTGCCAGACTGTGAAACCGGTGAAATCAAAACCAATACACCGCAAGGGACATCATTATGAATCAGATTACTGAAGAGGCCATATTTACCCTGTATTAAATGAAGCAATGGTTCCCAGCAGGATGCAGTCAGGCCCATGTGGTATAAGAAGGAGGCTGTATATGTGCAAATTACTGATGAATATTCACTCACACACCTACAATTCATGAGAGGATGCCTGGTAGTGTATTCCAAATGTACACAAATAAGGCAGTGAAAGCATAATGCTGCGGCAGCCACATGTGGCTGCAATGATCGTACAATTATATACTGTATAATCCTGCAATCACTGGTAGATGCATATGGGCAGGGGTTTGACTATAAGAAGCTGCCACAATGTGAACATACATCCTTAAAAATGCCAGTCACAGGGTAATGTGAGATGCATTATGCTGGCATACAGACTTAATTAGTTTCAATGGGAGTTTTTTTCTCTCACCGCCCTTCAATAGTATTTTTTTTTTACCTTTAGATAATACATTGACATATAGAAACATTTTGTATGCTTAAAAATATAGTAGACTATACTTATGTGTCTGTCCAAAAAAAAGTAAAATAAATAGATCTGTTTTTTGCTTTTGTTTTTTTTAACAATAATCTCAATGTTAACACATGACAATCTGTTTGCATAGGTTTACTTTCATTTTTTGCATCCATTAAAAAAATCTGAAACAAATGTAAAAAAAAAAAAAAAAAAATGTAACCTTCGCACATTCAGTGAAATGTAAAGATTGAGAGTGCTCAGTAGCTGAGGACTCTCAATCTTAACATTTCATATCCACTGGCTAATACGGTACAAAGATATATTTTTTCTTATACATTCAGTGAAAGGAAGGAACATATTTCAATATAGAAGCGAGATAAAGAGTGAAAAAGTTCAGGATTTCACAGTAAGGAGGCAACATTTGTTAATAAAGTATACCGTATTACAAAATTTATTTATGACAGAAATACTGACAAAAAAAAATCAAAAGTTGTCCAAAAGTTTAGTTCCGCTTCTGCCGTACTATTACAGCTGATGTCTTGATAAAAAGGTTAAAAGGGGTTTTATACACTTCAAAACATGCCTGTGTAATTGCATAAGAAATAATGACATCAGGAAGAAAGGGAATGTTGCTTCTTTTTCCCGCTAGTGGGAAAACAATCGCCAGTGGGGGGGGGGAGGGGGGGAAGCGAGTGGCTCCCATGCAAATGAATGGGAGCCATTTTTGCCGCCTGCAAAAAACTCTGTGTGAACTAGCCCTAACTGTGTCCTCTACTGTGCACAACTTCAGGGCCTGCACAATAGAGGTCGCAGCCACCATCATGGTAAGCTATGAATAGCACCCATGGCATTGAGGAACGTGTTTATGAAAGGCTAAAGTAAGTAATCAAGTGCTACAACAATTTCTTATACCATTACAGATCACCCAATGGAATTTCCTAAATGTATGTAGAAAGTGTACAAACTCTTTAAATTGAACTTATTACCAGGAAACTTGATATCAAACCAGTTAGAGTGCATTGTAGGGGACACGCTACTGAGCACCATCATAGTCCAATAAGAGCTCTCCTATGTCTAGAAATTGTATTCAGATGTCTCAAGGATATATTAGTACAGCTTAAGGCTAAGGCCCCACGGGCCGTAATTGCAGCGCTAAAGCGCTGTGGAAAGAAACGCGGCATGAACGCACTGCGGTTCTTTCCGCAGCGCTTTACAAACCTCATTCAAATGTTGCAGAAAATCACGTCACAATCATGAAGGTTCTTAATACTGTTCCTATAATCCATTATACTTACTATGCTGCTGTACTCTTCATCATCCATTTCCTTTACTTTCAGACAGTACGACTGAAAAATATTGAAGAAAACAAACCCAATGTTACTAAAAGCACATACTTCTACTACCGCCACCCATAATCCTTTTATGAACAAACCCATCCACTGAATCATTGGAGTTTGTGTATCACTTACCAAATCATGTTTAGCGTTTAAGTAGTTGCCACAAAATATATTTATCCACCAGGCATAGAACAGATGGTAAGCAGAAGACTGACTGCTAAAGACCCCCAGCAAGACAGACAAAAGGGGGATGACTTTCCCCATTGCAAATACAGCTGGGTTGAATTTAGGCATGTCCCTGCTGGACAGATGAGGCTCTCACTGACGTCAATAGCAGCAGTATGCATACCCTTAGCCTAGATTAGGGCTGGATAATTAATTGAAAAATAATCAAAATAGAAAGATGGCTCAATAAATTGTTGTGAACTTTCTCACATCCATTATTTCAATTACAGTGAAACTTCTTTAGAAGACCACTCCTTTGAGAAGAAGCCACCTTCTTAAGGACTGATATCTCATTTATATATTTGGGGGACACAGTACTATGGGTATAGGAGGCTGACACTAGGAAATAAGAAAGTGCTGCCCCTGCCCAAGTGGGTTATACCCTCTAATCATTGAATCAGTTTTAGCCTAGTGTCCATAGGAGACAGACATGTCTTGTTTGCAGGTCTTCTGTTTTTTATTATTTTAGTTTTATTCCTTGTATCTTTCAGGTTACAGAGTAGTCATCATCTTGTACTGCCATATTAGTTGTGCCGCCCCCTGTGGGTGCTAGGAGTCAGTCTGCTAGAGTCTCCCTGCACAGGCCTGTGTCTCTGAGTGTGAGTTTACTGAAAAGGGTGACTCTATGACCACCCAAAGACATCAGACAGGTGAGAAAGCTTCACTCCCTGGACCAACTCCTTGCTAGGCCCTATCTCCAGAGGCCCCATCTTCCCGCTGCTTGCCATCTAATGTTCCTCCAAGTACTCAACCTTCTGAAGTACAGTGTGCCTCCAAGCGCCTACATACAGCGGCACAGCATCCATTCATGTTGGTCCTAGCCTTGGTAGGTGCCCTTACTGGGCCTCTTCTGAGGTGTCCCTGGGTTCCTTTCCATTGAGGGTGAAGCCCCAGGCCCTTCCACTTTCTTCGTTATCCTCTGCTCCAGGGTCCTTCCTTCTGCAGCATGGCTAAATTAATTTAGTCCCCACCATCTGCTGGGCTTAGGCCACATTTATCTGCACCTCTCTCTATTGAAGAGCTACTTCTCCCCTGCAATTCAGGCTTTTTTGCCTGCCTCTAGGCCCTAGAATCTAGGGGAATGCACTATTGCAAGGGTGGGAGGGGCCTTTGTTTCTTACTCATGACAAATTCTGAGCGGGCTTTTTAGGGGGTTGGATGGGACTTCCCTTTACAGCTCCAACCTGTGCACATCAGGCATTGCGGGCCTATGAGTGGCATTTTGCCCTCTTGAGGGGATTGATCTAATAGCTGGAGTTCCTCCCATATGTACTCCCACTACAGCCCTCACCTTGCTACAGTGGCCCCTCCATCTCTGCCGCAGCACTTCTCACTACACCGCATGCTAATCCCACGCATGCACTGTAGTGAGAAAAATGGAAAAAAAAAAAAAAAAAAAAAAAAAAAAACAGGAAACAGTAGAGTGCTAATGGCAACGCAATCTGTAATAAATACTGTACAGGTGATTGAGATAAAATGGTTTGCTTTATTTCTTCCAAGGACATACAAACGGCTACGCGTTTCGACACCGGGCAGGTGTCTTCGTCAGGCCAAGCAGGAAATGTCCAGGCAACAGCCTTACAACCAAGAGCTGCAACTGGCCTGGTGGGCGCCGGACCGGAGTCTATTATTGCCACCTAATGGGCGCCAGGTCACCAATATGTCTTCTCTCACTGTAGTGCTTCTGTTAATGCAGCGAAGAATAAGAAGAGGAGGATGGCTTGGCATAAAGGGGCGTGCAGCAACAAGAAGAGACAGAATACTGGATATGAGTGTGCTGTGCTCAGAGCACAGGGGAATGCTCCGCGGCGAAACCGTTTATTTTTAAACCGGACACAGAGTCGGACATGCAGTACTCTGTGTCCGGTTTAAAAAAAAACTGTTTCGCCGCGGAGCGCATATAATGCTCACCGGCGCTCACGGCCGGACTCGGCATGACAGGTTTCAAACTTCTGCATGCAGAAAACGGAAACCTGAAAACTGAGTTCAGGCACTGGTGTGAACCCAGCGTAAAGTGTGTATTTAAAAAAAAAAAAAAAAAAAAAAAAAAGGGCGTTAAAGAAAAGACAAAGAAGGGTGAGGCTACAATAGAATTTCTAAAGGCTATTCCAATATGTTATTAGGAAAATTTGCCTAAATCTAATGACAGACTCCTTTTAAAGAAGTCAGCACCTACTAGAGAGCATTGCCTCCTAGTTACTTTCCTGTCGTCTAAACTTGAGTTTAGCTACAATGCTTAGTCTGAGACACATCCCTTGTCTCATGTTTGGTACAGACCGCTGCTCTCTCCTTCCCCCTGTGGCTCTTCATACAGTCAGTGCATGGACTACAGATTTATCAAGTAATTTCCACCCCTGTAATAAACCCAAGCTGGCTGATGTTTGTATAAATTCAGACGATCATGCCAAACACTGGTATTATTGGCCAACAGCCAGCTGAGAATATCCAGCATGGTCGATCTGTTTTTGGCAGATTAAAGTCTGCAGTTGGCCAGCTCCTAACAAATGCTTGCAGCATCCAGAGGTCTGATCACATCAGTTTCAGCCATTTTAGCCAAAGAAAATCCAATCTATATGGTCGGCTGAAGAGAGGACCTGAAGGGTCACTTTAAATACCAACAAAGACAAGTACTGCAAAACTGTGTCAAGTTGTGCTACTTACCAAATATTCAAACTTAACATCAAGATATTTTTTGATAGTTAATTTTGTGTCGGGAATGGCTTTATTTAGGTATGTATTTAAATCATTCAGCATCTGTCAAAAGAGGGTTTATGTCAGCAATACAAATACACAGAAAAAAAGATCTAAGAGTCACTGACTACATATCTCTAGAATGAATTGGCCCCTCGTACAGTATTTTCTGAAATGTTCTCACATTTCCCCCTTTTTTTTACAATTTGATAATAGTGTGCTCCAATTTCGTGCTAAAGGTTGTGTCTTTATGGACACTTATCCCTTATCCACAGGACAGTGTCTGATCATTGGGGGTTCAATTGCGAGGTCTTCCAGTACCAGGGGACCGCAAATTCTCCCTAAAACCCTCTTGTTCTTCCATTCTTTTTTATGAGGTTGTGGGAGTTGCTGGAGATCGCAGTCCCGGCAGCTCTATAGCAGTGAATGGAAGACTTTTGTTCTCTATACTCCGGATAACTGGGGAACCTGTTGTTTAGACACTTTAGCCCCTGTCCTGTTGATGAGTTTTAAGAGTCCATAACGGCACAAACCATTTAATAAAGATATGTTATTTATTTTTTGTGATTTTGGTGTAGTTTATTGGGAGAAATTTCCCAAGTATTTTGACATTAATTATTATAGTGTAGAGAATCGCTGTACTTTGAGAGCTGTGAGGAATGACTCCCCAGTACTCATCCATAGATGAGTACCATCAGGAGGGGAGGGGGGCGTTCCTCACAGCTCTCACAGTACAGCGCTATATGCGCTGCTGTGAGGCAGGGCGTTCCTGATTGACTGTCAGAAACGCCCTTCTGACGGTGAAGAGCTTTTCACCCGGGGCACAGATCATGAAAGCTGACTGCGCTGAATTCAGCGCACTGTTGGCTTTCTAGCGGTATATAAAACCGCATGTGCCCCATGTGGAGAAAGGTCCTCTTTAAGTATATTCTTTGCTTTATTAGCCAAAGCCTTATACTTTACACAGAACACATAGAAGGAGCAGCTTAACAGTTTAACTCCTCAATGGCCATCACTGTCCAGTCAGAAAAAAGCTGCACTATAGCAATTAACATTTTTTTTTCCTGGAATGAAATGGGCTGCAAATCACTATCGAAGAGGGTCAAACACGGTTTTGAAGGCTATACAGGCATTTTTTTCTCAACCATTACATATGATTTACATGGGACGACATAATGGTGGCAATTGCACATGATATGATGAGATTATCATCAGAGAAAGCAAATCCATCTATGGCCATCTTTAGACTATTCTCAGAAAGCATTGAAGATTTTAGTTTAATCAAACAATGTAGGCTAAGTAACATCACTTACTGGCTTAATGGTTTTTAAAAGGCTAATTCCAAATTTCTCAATGTTTCGATGAGCATCAGCAAACTTAACAAACGCTTCACTTGCCGCTGGCTGAGGCTCTCGGACACCAATGACTGAAAACACATCTCCAAATGCTAGGAATATAATTACAAGTATAACATGTTTACAATAATAAAATAATTTTTTTTAGTTATATAGCACCAATATATTTCATAGCACGTCATTATTATTAATTAATTATATAGCACCTTGAATTTCATGGCGCTGTACATTTGTGAAGGGGTTTACAGACAAAGTACAAATAACAAGTAAAATAAACACAGAACTAAGTAGATGAACAACTAAGATACAAGTAGGAAAGAGGAACTTTACAAATCATAAATTACTTATCCTGTGGAAAAAAAAACCCTTTTAAAAAGGCTATCCGGGCATTTTTCTTTTATTAGTATGTCGGGGGAGGTAAAAAAAAAAAAAAAAAAAAAAACACTACTCACCTGTCCTCGGTGTTCTCCCAGCGTGGTCCGGTACCTGCTACGGGGTCTTCTCACATGTCTTTTCCTGAGTTTCGCTTAAGCCACTGATTGGCCTCAGCGGTCACATGGCTGGGACTTCCATCACAAGTCATCACTGAACCGAGAAGAGCAGACAGCACCGTGGAAAGGCGAGTATGAATTTTTAAAAAAATATTTTCACTGCCCCTGACTGCTTTAAACATTAAATTGGTGGCCCATTTTTGCCTGGACAACCTCTTTAAGTAATCAGTATCTGATATGTGGGGGTTCAACTCCTGGTCCCCACACAGCTCAGCTGTTGCAGCAGCCTCCGGGCACCAAAAAACTACTGCACTGGATGGGAAGTGAGTTCAGGCTGCTTCTATTCAAATAACGTGAGCAAAGCAGCAGCCCCATCTACAGGATAGGTTGTGCATGTATGATTTTTTTAACATATACAGTTCCAAATTCCAGTTATTACCTCTATGTGTCTGAGAGAGTTCAAAAAATGCTCTTAAGAGACGCTTTGTGTGTTCCATCATACCTTGGAGAAATAAAAGAAATACAGGTTAGCCAGTATAGGAACAATGGGGCAGATTTATAGACGCATTTCTAACAAATTGAAGTTAGGTTTGTTACAATCATTAAATACAAAGTTCCTGAATATTAACTCCTTTGCTACCAGGGCTTTTGAGACAAGTTTCTCAAATTTGAAAATACAAGTACAACCTGAATTATAAAATAAAATGTGAACAGCTAATACAAAAACACCTGGGCAACCAGTACATCATACTCATGGGTGTTTTGATAAAATTTTGAATGAAAGAGGGACATCTTGGGAAAAATGCTCAAAAAATCTGGCCCAAATCATAACCTGAAATGGAGAACACTTCCTACAAATAAATGGTCAAGCTAAGCAGAGTTCATACATGGCTGAGCCTGGAACTACATATCTGTCCTATTAACGCGAATAACAAAGCCATGACACCAGGTACATTTGTCACTAGATAGTAGGGCTGGGCTATTATGACCAAAATCAAAATCTTCATTAATCAGGCATTTTACCTCAATTACAATTAATGGCAATTATTTAGGTCACACACACCTTTTAAAACTATTCCCCCTTTAAAATATAAGTATGTGTTGGACGACCAAACACGACCAAGACGAAACCGCTATTATACTGTGGAGTCAAAACCCAGAGTATAGCAAGTACAGGTGATCAAACATGAAAAACAGTGTTAGAGGCAACATGGTGGCCCAGCACTGCAGCCTTGGAGTCCTGGGTTCGAATCCCGCCAAGAACAACATCTGCAAGGAGTTTGTATGTTCTCCCTGTGTTTGCGTGGATTTCCTCCCATTCTACAAAAACATACTGATGGGAAAAAAAATGTACATTGTGATCCCTATATGGAGCTCACAATGAACATTTAAAAAACAAAACAAAACAAAACAAAAAAACAGTTACTTGCCTCTCCTTGACTCCACGTGAATCCCTAATTCTCTTCAGACCTCCTGACTGACCTTAAGGACCACTGAGGCCAGATTACAGGCTTCAGGGATCCATGACGTCAGTCAAAAGACTCAAAAAGAACAGGGAGTTGTGTCAGAGTCCAGTAAGTAAGTAACATTTTTCATCATATTTGATTAACTTCCCTGGGCCTCAGCAAATTATATTCTGGCCAGCAGCAGTTTCAGTTCGAATGTGTTTGGTCTAAACGATACTGCAGTTTAAACCTCGCAAGTGTTGTAATAACCGAACCAAAATCACAAAATCATGATGGTTAACCAGGCTGACATTCAGTTTCAGTTATTTCTGATTAATTGCCCAGCCCTCCTAGATAATGAGATGTACTCAACTGCACAGTGAATAAAGAAAAAAAAAAAAAAAAAGGTTTTGCCCCTCCCAAAAATTATAAACGTTAAAGAGGACCTTTCATGGTTTGGGGCACAGGCAGTTCTATATACTGCTGGAAAGCCGACAGTGCGCTGAATTCAGCGCACTGTCGGCTTTCCCAATCTGTGCCCCGGGTAAAGAGCTAGCGGTCCCGGTACCGTAGCTCTTTACAGTCAGAAGGGCGTTCCTGACAGCCAGGGACGTCCTTCTTCAAAGAAGCGCCTATCGTGCTGTACAGTGTGAGCGGAGAGGAACGCTCCACAGTACAGCGCGATAGGCGCTGCTGTGAAGAAGGACGTATCTGACTGTCAGGAACGCCCTTTTGACTGTAAAGAGCTACGGTACCGGGACCGATCACTCTTTACCCGGGGCACAGATCGGGAAAGCCGACAGTGCGCTGAACTCAGCAGTATATAGAACTGCCTGTGCCCCGGACCATGAAAGGTCCTCTTTAAAGGGATCCTATCATTCAATCACATTTTTTTTCTCATTAACACGTTGGAATAGCCTTAAGAAAGGCTATTCTTCTCCTACCTTTCATTGTCTTCTCCACGCCACCGTTCCTTAGGAATCCCGTTTTTTGTTGGTATGTAAATGAGTTCTCTTGCAGCACTGGGGTCGGGCCTCAGCGCTCAAACAGCATTGGGGGCATCCCCAATGCTGCCAGAGAATTCTCCAGCGCCGCCTCCATCTTCTTCTGGAACAATGTCTTCACCGTGTCTTCTTCCTGTGGTGACTTCTAGGCCTCAGGCAAGCTGACTGAAAATGCCCACCGGCCACGAGAAAATGGCCGCTGACAATACTGTGTAAGTGGCCATTTTCTTGTGGCCAGCAGGCATGCACAGTCGGCTTGCACTAGGCCTAGAAGCTAGAAGCCACCACCGGAAGAAGATGCGGTGAAGACCTTGTTGCAGAAGAAGATGGAGGCGGTGCTGGAGAGTTCTCTGGCAGCATTGGAGACGCCCCCAGTTCTGTTTGAGTGCTGTGGCTCGCCCCCAGTGCTGAGAGAGAACTCATTTACATACCTACAAAAGGCGGGATTCCTACGGAATGGTGGCGCGGAGAAGACAATGAAAGATAGGCTATTCTTCTTCTTTCTTAAGGCTATTCCAACATGTTAATGAGAAAAAAAAATTGATTGAATGATAGGATCCCTTTAAAACAATTTATGTACATACCAACTATATTTTAAATACAAAATATAACTTGTTCCACAAAAATCACAAACATAGGGTTACACCAATGGGAAAACTAGAAAGGTAAAGCGGTTGTCTGGGGGGGGGGGGGGGGGCTTATGGCTTATCTTTAGCACAAGCCATAAATACCAGTCAATGTTGTCTTTGTTACACAAGCAACAGTATAAAATTAAAACAGACACCAAAAAGCAACAATGGTGGAGGTTTATGTTTTTACTTCTCCTCCCCCCCCCCCCCAAAAAAAAAAAAAAAAAAAAATCAATAAAAGCAAATCAACGCCTTATATGTACACAGCCCTCCGTTTAGGAGTATAAATAGCTGTCAGTCAATATTTAGCTGCATTGGTCATGTAGGGGGGGGGGCCAATGACATGAACACTGAAGCATCAGGACAGGAAAATGATGGACAGCGCCAGGAGTCCTGCCATTACAATGATGAAGTACGGTAAGATGAAATAAGCATCTTTTTTTTTTTTAAACTCCTTCCCTACACTTTGCCAAATTAGTTTTTTGTTACCTCTGTAGAATTCTGCAGTTTTTTCAAGCTCTTCCAATTTTTTCACCAATCCATCTGAAAATATGAATATAAGATTGTTTTTTATTACCTCTTATTAATAAAACCTCTTTAACATAAATAAAATATATGGCATATATATTTAATTTGATATAAATATATATATTTGATTTGGAATAATTTGGACATAGTGTTGCACATTAAAGGACTTAAGAAGACAGTATACTAAGGGAGCATATGCATCTCGGGTTATTCTCCCCTTTCTCTTTACATAGAAAACTTGAAGGGTCTATACATTTTAATGCCACAAAGTCCCCCTTTAATGCTATAATGTATAATATATGCAGAATATGGAGAAAGGGCGAATAAGATCAAGCACAAAGTCTTGACAATGTAACTGTAGTGAATGTATATACAGTATGTGATGGCTTATTTATTCTGGTTTTATTTTGACTGAAATGTTTGACAAAAATGAAATTTTGACTTTTCTTTCATTTGTTCATGTAGTATCCAGCCACCATTAAGGTTCAGTTGAATTTTGATCAGGAAAGTAGAGAGATGGTGAACAAATTCATCAAGGTTGTATAAGGTTTTACATAAAACAGTACAGCACTTTTGTATAAGAACAGTGGAATAATTTTTATTTCAATAAAATATTATTTAGTAACAAGAATATCTTGCATGTTTCCTTCTGAATTACAGTAGTACATAGTTAAATTTGAAACAAATTACCATTGCATAGGATGGCACGACTTAAACCGAGAGCATCTGCGGTGCCAGAACTCATATTTTCTACCAGACGATGCTTTACCTTTTTCAATACTTAAAAAAAAAGCAAAAACAAACAAGGAGAAAAATTAAGACAGAAAAAGAACCCCTAGTGAAACAAGACAAAAATGAAGCACTCTAGTAATTTTTGTTAACCCCCCCCCCCCATTTGAAAGGTTTAACTTACTAACTGCTTTAATGTGAAGTTATGTGCTCCCCACCAGAGCACTGGACTCCTCTCTGCTCATCATATACATACAGTATTTCTCTTTAGAACAGGCGCTCAAACTCACAATGCATTGTGCTCTGCATTGTGAGTTCAATTCTCCAAGATGAGCACATAATTTCTGTATAAAGTTGTCAGTAAATTATTGACTAACAATACACTACACAATGACTCAGCTTCAAATGGGAAGTAGGGGCTTTTTTTTTTTCTTTTTTTTTTTAAAGAGAAACTTTAAACAAAAAATAAATAAAAACTATGATCACCGCAGACTGTACTGAGAAACAAATGATTTTTTTTAAGGTTTTATGTTCAGTACTGGGCAATGCAGTTTACCTAAAAACTGCTACAACTCACCAATATCAAGTGATTTTCCCTGCTTTGGGTCAGCCTGCAGCTTGTTGTAGTGAATAGTAACTTCTCCCTAGACAAGTACATTTTGACATTAATTTCCATAAAGATACGATGATGATTTCTAATACTTAAACAACAAAAATTCAAATGGACAATAGATAAAATGACAAAAACGTTAAATATACATTTTAACCATTTATTATGAAAATTTACACATTACAAATTTTAGAAACCAGAGCTTTGTCACTAAACTAAGAATTTTGTTACTTTGTCTAATTATATTCATTATACACTTAAAGGGGTTTTATGGGGAATAATATTTTTTGGGAAGTGTTCTCACTGCACCATGTCAGGACCCCGATGCTTACATTCTCACAAGGTCTTTTCTATCTCTGTTAAAGGGTAAAGGACCAAGGGTCTGCTGGGGAAGAACCACGCTCACTGGTGCGTGCAAGAAGAAGGTGAACCAGGATCCAGATAAAAACGATTTATTAAATGTTATAGAATACAGCACGACGCAATTCGGGCCTAACACTGTCTGGCCTCAGTCTCTCTTCCTGTGATAGTTGAACAATATGAAATGGCAGCTATAAGCTTTACAGCCAGCAAATACAGCTCTCGTTTTTGCCCGAAACGCGTCATATAAACCTACATATCGTAGTGCCCACTTCTCTTCCTCTATCATATCCTGCTGTTAGATGTTGCAGCACAAATCACTATTTACATGCAGTGACCATCATATAGTATGGAGGCAGGGCCGGCGTCAGCGCACGGCATAGTCGGGCAAGTGCCGGGGCCCACAGAGCCTCTGGGGGCCCCCCGGCACTTGCCCGTCACGATTTCAGCTCATCGGCGTCCGTCCGCCGATGAGCTGGAATACATACGCGATTAAAGCAGGAGCTGTGAGTTCAGCTCCTACTTTAAAGCTCCGGCCCGGCTTGCGTGTGTAGGCGCGATGACGTCATCACGCCTACACACGCAAGCCGGGCCGCAGCTAAGCAGGAGCTGAACTCACAGCTCCTGCATCGCGTATGTGACTGGAGAGAGGAGCGTCGGGGGATCGATGGAAGGTGAATGATGGAAGGTGAGTGTAAGTGTTTGTTTTGTATTAAATATAAAGGTGGAACATAATGAAGGGGGCCCATGAAACTGGGGGGCAAATGAAGGGGAGGGGGGAACGGCATGACACTGGAGAACATGAAGGTGGTGGGGAGAGAACGGCATGAAACTGGGGACAAAGATGGAGGGGGCCCAATGAAACTGGGGGGCAAATGAAGGGGAGGGGGGAACAGCATGACACTGGGGCAGATGGGGGGGTGGAACAGCATGACACTGGGGCAGAGACGGGGGACATGAAACTGTGGGCAGATGAAGGGGGAGAACGTGATGAAACTGGGGACAGAGATGGAGGGGGGACATGAAACTGGGGGAGAGATGGAGGGGGGGCATATAATTTACGGGTGACTGTAGGAGGATTGTACTGTGTGGGAGCACATGATAAATGAATGAGAATGGGTGGAGTCAACAAAAGTGGGTGGAGCCAAATTTGCCACGGCGCGCAAAGCCGCACATTTTGCTCCTCTTTCTTCTCTTTAAAAATTGGGAGGTATGGCGTTGGTGACGCCACACTCCTGCATGACATCACTCGCTTCATCTGCGACGCACAGTGTCTCGACTCCCCCGCCTCCTTTACAAGGGGGCCCACTGAGGCTCTGTCGCCCAAGGGCCCATAAAAACCTGGAGCTGGCCCTGTATGGAGGTGAACAATCATTAATACAATCATTCTCACCAAAAATTAAGCATTTTTGACAGCACATCCCAGTTTACCAAAGGGGATGTGCTAGCGAAAAACTATGATCTTCATTCCCGCCTACATAAATGAAACAGCCAGCAAACAATGTTTCTTGCTACCGTAGTTTAAACAGGTTGTCCAGGATTTGGAGCAACCCATGGGGTGGCCGGGGTCAGTTTAAAAATATAAATAGATAAAAAACTAAAGCACCTAACACTGGTGGTGCTCTGTTGTCCAGTCCTGGTCCTCCTTCTGTCACATGCTGGGGCTCGTACTGCTGGAAGCCATGTAGTTCATATGACCATGGAGACCACTCAGTCTCAGCAGTCGCTGGTAAGGAACTGGTGATGGTTGTCAGTAACTTCATCAGTCCCTCTCCAGGAAATGCTAAAGCCACTGTTTGGCCTCAGTATTCACGTAAGCCTGAACGTTTCCATCACTGTAAGGCTCAGCACACAATAGACTGGAGATAGGAAGTGATCAACCAAGTGCCATTGACAGACGAGTAAACATTTTTTTTTCCTTTTACACCTATCATGGGCACCCCACAGGTTGCTCCAAATCCTGGACAACTCCTTTAACACCGCTTGCTCTGCTGTGTATAAACTCAACCAAAAGAGAAGGTACTTGGTAAATCAGATAATGTCAAACCTGAACATTCAGGAGCCATAAGTCATATTACCCATGAATGAAGCAGCAGCACAGTTAGCCATATGAAGGAACTGCACAGCCTTTACAGCTTTTCATGCTTTCTGAACCCTGTTGAGTTTAAATGATGTCAGGAGCTACATTCAACTAAAAGGAAGTCCTTCTTTACATCGCTCACTGTACTTAAGGCTTTGACCGCATTGAACAGAATAAACTACAAATTAGTCTATACACACAAGGTAAAATTCAGGACTAAGATTTCAGCCAACTATTATATGACAGATGAATGATCGATCGGTCTATTGCAAATGTGATCCATCCAGTTGGAAAAATTTTGATTATGGTTAGCTGAAACTACATGTGTTAAGAATGCCTGGCTGATCATTTACACTAAGCAAAAGCAAATTGCAGAGTTTGTTTTTTGGAAAAAGTTTAATTGCCTAATTTAACGGGTGATTGATCAACCACAATCTGAATCAAACTGTTATGTGTATGGGCAATATTAGATCTGAGAGAACTGAAAACACTAGCTAAATATAGCTATATACATTTCAAAGTAACTATCTTACCTTAACAGTCTGGATCATTTTGGCCACCTCTACCTTAGTTTTTCCTTTAACAGATTTTCCATTCACACCAGTAATTTCATCTCCTGCTGCAATGGTTCCATCCAGTGCGGCAGGAGTATTGTCGAAAACCTGCAGAAAGGGCAACAGCATGAACTATTTTATACAATGTAAAACCTTCTAGAATCTGTGTAAATAGTTGTGAATAAAAATCTTGTTCCGAAATATCGCAGCTTAAGTTTGCAAAGTTGCATCTGAACAAACCACAGGACTTCTGGAATACTGGCTCAAATTTACCAATAGTTAGAGAGTGTAAGCTTTGACAGTCAAAGCTGACAGTCACAAAAATTTTTGCTTAAACTAGATTCACCAAGTTGCACCCAAAGGAACCACATTTAGTTATACCAGAACATTAGTCTGGACCAGTGTCCTTAGCACAGATGACACCAAAGTGGAGATGTCTGGTCACAATACAAAGGGCCACTTTTGTCGAAAACAAAACACAAATATCAGCACAAGCTTTGTATTTTCAAGTATGATATTGTATATCATGATATTGTGTAGGATATTTGTGACTCGCTTTTTCTACACAACTAATATGATGATTTCAAGGGGTGCAATTTGTGCATATGACATTTGTTATTAAGATCGCTGTCCCCTGTTTTTTTTTTTTAAGTGATTGTATATTTTTTAGTGAATTGGTTCCACATGCACATTCCTGTTTAAGAATTTATTTAGTAGTTTTTATTTGCACTTGACAAAGGGCTCTGCCCAAAACACGTAGTGCTTTAAACAATAAAGCTCTTGAAGAATTCGCATCCACGATTCCAGACAGTTTTGTGCGCACTTTGACCGAACTCCTCCCTACCACATTGCTCCTGTCTCTTGATGGTTTTCCTCATTTGCGGATTACGCATCCATGGTGTCTATACAGTCACTCATAAATGTTTGAAACACTCATAGTTCACCACTCATTGAAATCGACAAAAGTGGTTATGTAGAGCACTATACCAATAGGGTATGGTTAGAGATATTATGCTGGGTGAGTCATTTGGCAGCTTTCTTATTCATCACCTGCCTCTCCTCCCCAAAGCCTCTTATTCTCCCTCCACACCCACACTAGTTACACTGTTGTTGGTCTAGTATAAAACAATTAATATATCAGCTATGGAACAATAAATAGAGTTCAGGTGGATCTGCAGTGGTATTAATGCCTGGTACAATGTATCGAACGGTTTCTCGTCAGTCTGCCCGTTCCCCAGCTAACCACTACCGACCCCTCACCTCCACTGACTGATGAGATAATCAATTACTTCCACTAATATATGTTACAATTACATTGCCCCAATGTAATGGGCAGTACACAAGGAATTTGAACAGAGTCGGCTTCAGATTTGTGTAGGCCCTTGGGTGACAGAGCATCAATGGGCCTCTATTGGAGCAACTCATGCGCAAAGCAGGGAAAAAAAACATCGGAAACTGGGTATTTTTTGCTAAATCAGACTTACTGGAGTGGACTGTAAACCCCCTTGCAAACAACCATATGAATGGTCAGTGTGCTATCCGAGTTTTTCCCAGATAGCACACTGACCCATTCATTTCTATGGGCACGTACTCGCATACTGTGAATTACACGGTCACGTGTGTGGGTCGACAACCTGGGTTGCAAAATATGGAATAGGTCCTATTCTTGTCCAATTTTGCGGCCTTGCTTTTGCGGTTCCTATACAATGAATGAAAGTGGCAGTGGAAGAATGGCCGATGCACAAGCGGCACACGGATAACATCCATGTGTCCCTGTATCAACCTGTGCTGTTCATTCACGGCAGCTGGTTTGCACACGGTCACGTACAACCAGCTTTATACAGTCCATTTCATACAAGTAGATAGAACCTGTTCAGATGTTGGAAAGTAAAGAGGAATTTGAGGCGAACATTCGCCCCTTATTCCTTTTTATTTTGTGCCTCCCTGCTCACGGTCGCTGAATATATATATATATATATATATATATATATATATATATATATAAATATACTACAGGGACGTAACTAGCAAAGCCTGTGCCCCATACCAAACTTTTCTCTTTGGCTCTTTTGTTTAAAAAAAAAAAAAAAAAAGTACAGTACAAAACGTATTAATGACATATTCTCTGCCCTAAAACCAAAAGTTGTTTAAACGTTTGGTTATACTTTATCACATTTTTTAAAACTTTATTTCAATTTTTTACATTTATTTGTATCTCCTTTGGTGGTGGGAAGGGGGGGGAGGTTAAACACGCAATCATTTAATTACTCATATAATACATTGCAATATTCCTGTATTGCAATATATTGTGATTTTAGTTCTGTTTCATTACACACTGGCTATGAAATATGGCAACCCCATACAATGCATAGAGCTTTGATGCTGCGGTCATCTGTGTAATACAGAAAGCAACCACATACATGCAAGGCAGATGTTCCAATGTGGCACTGCCATAATGTCTGACAGGTTTATGTCACAGATGTGAGTCACGCATTTGCCTCCATTGTGCCCCATTGACCCTGCGAGCATGCGCAGTACGCTCTTTACTCCATAGAACTACAAGAGTGTACTGTAGATGCTCGCGCAAGTGGGCACAAAAAAATGGCCGCCGGCATGTGCACTCGGCTCTGCCTGCAGCACGATGGCAGAGCCGACTGCACAGGCGTACAAGTGTGAACCCAGCGCCGGAAGAAGATGAAGAGGCCGTTGCTAACGAAGATGGAGGCGGCGCTGGAGAGAGTTCTCTCGCAGCATTGGGGACGCTGCCAGTGCTGTTTGAGCGCTGGGACCAACCCCAGTGCTGCGAGATAACTCATTTGCATACCGAAGATAAATGGATTTTTAACTGAATGGCGTGGCGAAGAATACATCTAAAGGTAGGAGAAGAATAGCCTTTCTTAAGGCTATTCCGACGTGTCAACTAGAAAAAAAGTTTTAAATGGAAGAATCCCTTTAAAAGGCACATGGATGATCTTCATGTGCTGTCCATGCCTCCACGGACACATGGATTTTCTACAGTGAGCCCCGGCTTCAAAACGGACAGATATAGCATCTGTCCTGTGTTTTGCCCCTGGCTTACAATCTTACGCATAGACCCGTGAAAATAAAAAAATAATTGGCCATTGTGCTAGCTATGAAAAATATGGCTAGCAAACCTGACAAAGCACACATTTGAGTGCATGGTGCCTAATACCATATCTTCTGTGAAAAACTAGAATAACCTTATAATTCAACTGTAAATTCAAAATTTGGATTTCTACAGAATTAACGTTTAGTTGGAATTATAATATGCAGGAAACTCCTTTTCAACTTAAAATAAGTAACAAAAGTATTTGTATGTTTTATAAATTTTGTTAAAAAAAAATGCAATCAAGTCTTTTAGCAACGACAATGCATAACACAATGGATTCACCTGTACAATGTAAAGGCAAGGACAATGCTGAGCTCCTCCACCTATGCTTATTCCAATCACATTTTGTGAGTCTTTCTTTAGAGTTACTGTGCCTGGGACTGTTGGTATCCCCCTAAAAACAAAAATTATATTGCAATTATATTGCAAATACATATAAAGCAGAGAAGTGTAGATAGTTCTACTTATAAACATTGTGTATATGGTATATCTATATAGATTAAAGACCCTACATACCCTAAGCTCACTACACAATTGGATAGGTATTAACAACCTTATGTGTACACTGTATAGATGCCCATGTGTTTTAAAAGGGGTTCTCTTAAAGGAGTTGTCCCATCTCAAGGATCCTAGTTATACTGGTAGCTTATGTAAATTGTAGACTTTTCCTAAATATATTGCTTTAGAAATGCTGGTTTGTTTGCCTGCTTGTTTGCCTCCTAATGTTTACACAGCGTTACCATAACCATGGACCTATAGGACAAGTGAAGTCACTTACTGCTTTTGGACAATTAGTTCAGCTAATTGCTGATAAAGCAGCATCTGTTATCTCTCTATGTAAACACACAGATAACATTGAGTCCATTCTCTACATGCATGTGCATATTATCTGATCTGCATTGTGATACTTCTCAGGAATTCAGCAAGGGGAGGGGGAATACAAGAAGTGAGAAGAAGAGACTGCAGACAGACTGCTGAAACAGTGAGATGGGAAAATCCCTTTAATGATATGCCCCTTTAAAGTGCAAACAATAAATGAGGTTTTGCATCCTGATACTGGAGCTATCAGTTGTAAACATTTCATCATTTCAGGATGTCTATTAAGCACTGGGTTCACTTATATGAGCCGTAAACTGATGTGAGCTCTCTCTGCCTTACTAAAGGTAAGAATCTTCTCAGAATCTTCTCCATTATACATTACTTACAGTTTGTCTTCGTCCAGGTCATAGTCGTATTCTGAAAACATTGCACTTGATGTAACTGTCAGCCTTTCTGTAGAAAGAGAACATATAGGAACAGAAAGTTATAGGCCCTTATCAATAGATGTATCCTTTTTTGTTATATACAATGCAGCAAATCATTCACAGTATTCAAAGGAGTTTTCCATTTTCTCAGAAAAGGCCATCAATTAGAGGGTCTTACAGCTGGGACCTCCACGGATCAGTGGTTCTTGGACAGTGCAGATCTCGGTAATTTTTACATGCTGCCACACACAAAGATAGCATATTACAAGGATAGGTCAGTTCTCTTATTAGCCAAGATGGCACAGCAACGCGGAAGCACTTCACTCATAAATACAGCACTCATAACTAGGAATCCATTGTATTATTCATGGCTCCTATTGTGTAGGGCAGATGAGGCTAATATGCTACCAAAACAGTACAAAGGCAGAGGGATTAGCGGCACAAATTGTAACTAAAAACACAATATTTGTTAACATAGCATAATTGGTAACCAAACAAATGTATGTTACAATATGATGCACCCACTCTGCAGTGCATAATGATATAATGAGAAGATCAAAAGGTTGGGATTTCCATTCAAATATTTCTCTGATCCTTTGATATGTGGGATCTGTGAGGATCAGTTCACACAGAGTACTCTGGAGAGGAATCGGAGATGGTCTTCTGCCTCAAATTCCTCTATAAAATCGGCCCTGTGGAACCGTGATGAAAAACTGAAGCTGAGATTCGGATTTGCCATGTGTTTACACTCCGATTAGCCCGATGTACAATATAGCTAATAAAATATAAGCCTCACACTACAGGATCCTGAGTGATTCAGCCATGATAACGTAACCAGAACGAGCACCAATCTAGTCCTTTAAGCATACTGAAAAAATGCATTTCTCACTGTTTCCTATTGAAAACCATGGGATGAAGATTTCAGGTTAAATTTTGCCTTAAAATCAGCTTCAAATGTCATTCCCATCCCATGTAAGTGCCTCCTACATAGGAATCATTATCTCTTTTGTGCAACATCCTCACTAACAGAATTGCTCCTTGCCTATATGCTACTTACTAACTGCTATCTTTGGCATTAAGGCTAAGGCACAACAGTGCGGAAATGCCTCTTTTTTGTTGCAGATTTTGCTGCTCTTTTTTGAGCCAAAGCCAAGAATGGATTGAGCAGAATGGAGAAGTATAAGAATTTCCTATATTTCCCATTCCTTTTGTAGCCATTCTTGGTTTTGGATTAAAAAAAATGCAACAAAAAAAAAAGCTGCATTTCTGGAATGTGGGGTCTTAGCCTAAAGGTTTGTTGTTTTTTGATTTTTTAAGCTTACTTCTGCCAAAGTCTTTTAGGTAAATGCTGTACCTAGGGGTTTCAGGTTGTTATGGAGGCTGGCAGATTATATTAATGTCAGTCCCCATAGCACAGGTAACTAGTGGAGAAAACAGGAGAGGAGATGGAGCAACACAGGGGCCAAGTGCTGGCTCTGATCACATAACCCGGGATCAAAAACCCTAGATAAAGCATCTAACAGCCTGAGGAGGAATTGGGGAAAAAAAGACTTCCTGGACAACCCCATCTGTGGAAAATGGTCTTTTTGAAAGGGCCCCAAAACCCCTTAACACATGGGGGAATCCAATCTGGATAATCCAATCTGTACATCAGCCAGCTTGCAAAACCCAAAACTAGTCAAGAGTCTGTGACTCCTTGCATCTGTATATAGTACTGTCCGTACTATATACAGTAAAAGGAAAATGTTCGTTGTTGTACCGTGTTAGCCAGTTTTCGTGTTTTTTTTATATACAGTAAGGGACAGAGAAGCCATGAGCAGGCAAATAATCCCAGCCTACTGACTAGGTTCAGGCTGGGAATTTTCTTCTCAATCCACTGCATTAGATGGCAGGGGTTGAAATATTTACCAAACACAGACTGTCAAAAAAATATCAGATAAGAGATTAAAAAAAAAAACCACCAGCAGTAGGTGTATAATTACTGGTGGACTTCTCTGGCCCCTATAGTCATGATAATGCCTACTGCTACTGTGAACAATGCCTAAGGCTAAGGCAAAAAAGTACGGTGGAAAAAACCACAGTAATAACGCATTGCAGTTTTTCCCGCATTGCTTTTCACAGAAAATCAGCAGAGGAAACTTTCTTCTTCAATTATACCTATAGGGAAACTGACGGTGTTTCCATAGATATGATTGACATGCTGCTACTCCCAAAGCCATGACGGTTTTGGATACCGCAGCTTGACTGCAGTATGTATTCTCTTGCACTGTGGGGATGGAATTAGCTAGAATCCCATCCACTACACAGTAACCGTAAAATGCTTTGTTTCTTTTCTGTGGTGTTTTCGCTGTGGGTAAATCATAGCGTTTCCGCTACATGGGGCCCCGGCCTAAAGAGGTTTTCATTATTGGTGTCTATAGTGTGCATTTGTGACATTGATCATGCCAACATTAGACTAATATGCACATCAATATGGATATCACATCAGTAAGATGCCACTCACATGTATATACCATAAAATAGAGAACCAATTATTTACATTATACTTTAATGGGATATTCCAGAAATGTCATATTGATGGCGTATCTTTAGGATAGATCATCAATATTAGAGCAGTGGGGATCCAACATTTGGCAGCCCCACTAATCCGCTGACTGAGAGGCCCGAAATGTTTGATCAAACGCTGCAGCCTCATTACTATATACCAGGAACATCATTTGAGACTGAGTGACACATGGTCAGTGACTAAGAAGAGGCTGCAGTGATGGTCTGAGTGCTGTGGCCCCTGCAGTCAGCTGATCAGTGGGTGTGCCAAGGTGTCAGATCCCCACTGATCTGATAAGGATACTTGCAGTATAGCCCTTTACTACCCATATACTAATATGATCGCTCTTCTCCCCCCCATTTTGCTGGCTGCACATCCTGTTTCCACAGGGAGATGGTTTTGCAGCTCCATTCAGGATCCAATCGCTGACTGTCAGCTGACCAAGGGCTGCACAGGACAATAGTTGGGCTGGGCACCAGTGCCATTCACACGGAGAAGTCTCCCGATACTCCCCCTCCCCAGAGCAGTGCTCACGATGGGGGAACAGCCATGTCCTGCACCCCAAGTCTTACTATACCTGTATATAGGATGCAACAAGGCGAGCGCCGCACTGGGCAGCAGTATGGTCAGTTCGCTGGAGATATGAACAGGCTCCCCGATATTACCTAGTGATGAGCCACAATAGTGACACATGCCAGATACGTAACTATGGCAACACATGGACCGCACAGTCATCGTTCAGTCCCCTATGACACTGTACACACTTTGACGGCTTTTTATTTTTGTAATGCATATATAATCAGTACATCGGCACCTGCTGGGACTCACCTGACGAGCGCGCATGAGCAGAGGGATCTGACGTAAGCGCAGCTAGTGGTGACGCGTCTACAGGTCTCCCGGTCCTACAGCCTGTTACTGTCGGGAAGTGGAGAAGCATACTGCGCATGCGCGCTTGTTCCCATAGGCTAGGCTCTGCGGATGTGTGATCCTCCAAGCTGCGGCACAATGTAGTCGGCTCTGCTCGTGTGTTCTGTATTACATATAAATATATTTGCTGACATCGGGTACAGACAAGTTGTATCCTGCTGTTAGCTGTGCCACTGAGCTGCTCTTTACTTCTCAGGGGTGAGCTACCTAGCAGCAGCTACTGTAAACGACCAGCCTAAGGCCCCTTGTAGACGACCACGGTGTGTCAGTATGATATACAGGTTTATCTCGGATAGCACACGGACCCATTCATTTCTGTCACCCCACACACAACTGCGAGGCCCGCTTCACATCTGCGTTCAAACCATTGCATTTCCCTATCTGCATGAAATTTGCGGAGAGAAAAATCCTGCAAGCAGCACATTTCTCTCTGCCTTTTTCATATGCAAACTACACGGACGACATACCCAAGCGGACTCCCCAAACCGAAGCCCGAATGCAGATGTGAATTGGGCCTTAGGCTGGTCTTACACTACCGTAATGATTTTACTGTCCGCAAGTTGCTGATCACCAACATAGATACCGCAGATGCCTGTAAACTGCCGCACTCGCCCATAGGCGAGTCAGTGCAGTGCCGTAATTCACGGCCATTATAGACATGTTCTATAAATTGGGGACCGCGGTTGCGGCCCGGCCGCACCACAGATAACATATCCGGTGGTGTAAGAGACCGCATTGAATATAATCTGTCCGCAAATGGTCCGCAATTGCAAACCCTCGATTGCGGACCATTTGCGGACTTACATTATGGTGGTGTAAGACCAGCCTTAGTTACACTGTATGTGGAATGACAGTCCTGACCACTATTTATGCCCAGTTTTGCAGCTGTGCTTCCGCGGCTCCTATTCATTGAATGAATGAGGCTATTAAAGTACAGGCAGCACACAGATGACATCCGTGTTGCGGCAGTGCCAGTCAATCACGGTCGGTGGCTAGCCCACGGTCAAGTGCAACTAGTCTAAGGCCTCATTTACAAGATAGGATTCCACGGCGTGAGCTGCCCCATAGACTATAATGGATCTATTCCCACAACCACTGTTTCAACAGTCCATGTGAAAAAAAAACTGCTACTTCTCAGTCTGTTTCCCGGATCCTCAATAGATATGTGAAGGTGAGGTGTCCTTGACCAAGGAGCCTCTTACCTATGAAAGCTTGCAAATGTAATTTTTCTGGTTAGCCAATAAAGGTATCATAACTACAATATATTTGTCTTTTTGACACACAAGTATGAAATATTGCATAATTTTTTTCTGGCTAACACATTAGACAATATTTACTAGAGATGAGCGAACAGTGAAATATTTGATATTCGTTTCGAATAGCCCCTCAATATTCGACTATTCGAACGAATATCAAATCCCATTATAGGCTATGGGAAAAAAAGTTTTGTTTAAGGGGAAACCACTATTCAACTCAGGAGGGTCACCAAGTCCACTATGACACCCCAGGAAATGATGCCAACACCTCTGGAATGCAACTGGGACAGCAGGGGAAGCATCTAACACGCCCAAGTCACTGTATTATGCCACTAATAATGCGGGAGCTATTTCCCACAGGAATACATTGACCGGCGTTGATTGGCCGAATACCATACAGTGTACAGCATTCGGCCAATCAACGCTGGTTCTGCTGGAGGAGGCGGAGTCTAAGATCAGTCCACAGCAGTCTCCATTGTGGTCCGATCTCAGGTGTAGCCGAGTTGAGTGCACAGCTCTACTACATCTCAGATGTAGCAGAGTTGAGCGCACAGCTCTGCTACATCTCAGATATAGCAGAGTTGAGCGTACAGCTCTACTACATCTCAGATGTAGCAGAGTTGAGCACACAGCTCAGCGACCACCACAAGCGCAACACAGCGCCCTCAGGGTACCAGCACTCCCCCCATTTTGCCCAGGTGTTTTTAATTAGCAGGAGACTGCAAAAAGGGACCCACCTACTAGCTCTCAGTCCTCTGACTGGGGCAATATGGTAAAGTGAATTTTTGAGATCTGTTCATAAGGTGCGGTGCTGCATGGTGTCTGCTGCTCCTGTGGCGCTGTGCCCGTGGGGCGGCCTGGGGGCTTGGTCTGGTGGCAGGGGTGTTGCTGGACCACTGGGTCGCACACCCTGCGGGCGCTGTGTGGCGGTCACTGTGCAGCGCCGCGCCCAGTAGAGTAGGGACCCACTATACAGAGGTCGCCATGAAGTGTCTAGTGGGCTTATGCAAATTGATGCATACTAAGAACCTCATGTTCAGTATTGTAAAGTTTGCTGAGAAGCACTAGATCAATGTATAAGGTTGGGATGTGTGGACCATGTTTTTCTCTTTTTGTACACATATCATCTCTAATATTTACCTATACTTCATGAAAACTCAGGTACCCTTTAAGAGTATCTTCACAGTTGAATTTGTACAACCTCAAAAATTTAAGCTTCACGAATTTGCTGCTTAATTTTTTCCTGCGTGATAAATTTCTGTCACAGAAACTGCAAATTTTGCATCAGCCAGGCTGTATTTTTCTGCCTCCTATTTATGTGAAGAGGAGTTATCAGGCACTTGATTGTCTGCCTCCTATGGAAATGAATGGGAGATTGATTTGAGGCAAAATTTGGAGCTTTTTTGAGGCGGAATCTGCCTCAAATTCAGGGTCCATTGACACGGAGGAAAATGGTGCTGAATTTGGTGTGGAATTTCAGCGCTGAAAAAAAGCCTCTCATTGACTTCAGTGGGTTCCTTTTTCTCCAATGGGAGACTTTTTTTTTTCAGCGCTGAAATTCGTCACCAAATTCAGCACCATTTTCCTCCATGTCAATGGACCCTAACAGAACTTTTGACTTTGACAGATGAGGAAACCCTCAAACGTACATTGTGGAACCCAGATACTGTTGAAAACTGCCTGGGAGGACTAAAATGTCTGGCAGGATTGCTGTGTTGTTTTTAATCTTCAAAGAATTAAATTGGTTGTCCAGGCAAAAATTTTATACCTGAAATAGGGCGGGGAGGTACAGAAATGTAAAAAAATGATACCTTTCCCTAATGCTCTGATGCCTCCCAGTGCGGTCTGGTCCTGCCAGTCCATTGTTGTCTTCCAGCAGAAATCCCTGCTGCACTTGACCACTGAGGCCATTCGGTGGCCTCCGCAAAAGACAAGTGATGTCACTTCTGTGATGTCCTGGGATCACTTCCTATGCCACTGATTGGCCTCAGCAATCACATGACTGCTGAGGCTAATCAGCAGCTTCAGTGGAGGGGATCCAGGCCGTCACTGCCGGTGAGGAGTTTCACTTCTAGAAGACACTGGAACAGATGGACCGGACTGAGCTGGGAGGGCATCGGGGACCGGTATTTTTTTTTCATTTTTTTCACATCCCCCAATCTCTTTTACATTTTTTTTTTTTTTTTTTTACCTGGACAACCTCTTTAAGATCTATATTCACCACTAAGCTATGAGAAAAATAGCAATGGTCTGCTTCATGCATAGAGTAAAATAAAAGTTCATCTTTATTAGTTAACAAAATACATAAAGATACATAAAAATAAAATATGGATATGAATTGCGAAATACTACATTAACCCGGGTAATCACTGATCATATAGTAAACTATATTAGCCAAGATCTACCAAAGATGCGGAAAACGTCAATGAGTGTTTCAAAAGTCTTCAGCATCCACTGTCAAAGGAATAGAAAGGTGTGTTGTGGGTTGTGTCACAGTATCTTCAGTAAGTCATGGCTTTGGCTATTAAAGCCTTTAGTGGTCAGGGCCACTTTAACCAAAGGGCCATCGGTGCATGTACATGACTAAAATGTAAGCAGGGACAGTCCTGCATTTAGAGTGCTGTCCCACTGTTCAGGGAGCCCTACTATCTCACATCTCCAATCCATCTGCATTCTCCGAGCACAGTTACTGGAAGCAAACATAGAAGAGAACAAGGAGGGGTATTAGGTTTTTATTTCTCTTTTTATATATATACTGTGGGGGCAACTGGAAGGGGACATCATGCTGTGGGAGAAACCTGGAGGGGATTTTACACTGTTTGGGTAACTGGTGTGGAACATTATACTGTGGGCTCATCAGGAGAGAAACATTACAATATAATGTCTGAGCGGTCACTGTGGGGGTAGGTTAAAGGGGCTCTATCACTGGGAAAAGTCATTTTTAACTAATCACATCCTTGCATAGCCTTTAAAAAAAACTATTCCACACCTACCTTTAGTATGTAGATTTCCTCAGTGGTTTCTGACTAAGTCTGTTTTTATTCATATGCTAATGAGCTTCCAGCCAGCACAGGAAGTTCCCAGCAGCACTCGTCTCTCCTATGCGTGTGTGCAAACAGGAAGCTGAGTCATCATCAGCAGCAGCCTGTGCTGTATACACTCATAGGAAACAATAGCAAAGAGGGTGCACGATACATCGTGCACCAGTCTATTTAGCATATGGATAAAAACTGACTTATTCAAAAAACATATAGGCAATTTACATACTAAAGGTAGGTGTGGAATAGCCTTTCTAAAGGCTATGCAAGGATGTTATTAGTTAAAAATGACTTTTCCCAATGTTAGAGCCCCTTTAATGTGTGATGGCACTGCAGGGGCATTTAATTGTGTGATGGGCCACTAATGAAGCATTTTACTATGTGTAGGTGGTAATGAGGGGGGGCCCACCAATGTTTCAAAATGACTGTTACACTAGGTTTACACTAGCATTCAGGTCCACGTAGAGACCCGAAAGATGGTGACATGTGGAAACCCGCAGAACCCATAGATTATAATGAGGTCCGCTGAGTATCATACTGAAAATGGCAGAAAGTCCTCCTTGCATAACTTTTCTCTCCGCAAATTTTAAGCGGAATCTATAGTGAAGGCTCGTATGGAGACTCCAACGCAGATAAATCCAGCCTTAGTGGTGTACATTTTGGTTGGCACTTGTCACTTTTCTCCTCTTTTCTCATTCCTTTGTGCACTATGTTTTTGAGCTGTAGCCTTGAGGCAGTACCTCACTTGTACCATTAGGTGTCAGTACAAGACTGTTATGTTTTATATTTTCTGTAGTTCTCAGCTATGACTGAACATGTAACCTGAATTACACGCCTCTCTTTTAGAACAGATGCTAGACAAGTCAGAAAAAAGGTAGGTCTATAAATCTTCCTAAACTCCTCATTGCACTGAACACCAGTCTTCTGATTAGAGCCAAAAGTCTCTGCCGGCTCCATCATCAGAACAAGACTCCTATGTTTTACAACGGTTGCAACTAGTATGGAGTTTCCCTTGGTAGGTCCTCCCTCCAAAAACTCCAATCTAGTCACCTCACTAGTGAACAGTCTGGAATGGAGGTGCTAGGATTTTATTTTGCACTATCCTCTGCCCGCGACTTTGTCTGCAGGTTGTTGGAATGGATGATCCGCCTATATTCTGCAAATTGCTGCCGTCGATGGTTCGCCTGCTCCAGAGTTTTTTCAGCTCTTAAGCTGTCCTCCTGCTGAACTTGTTCTTCGCAGCATGCCTGTGATTGTTCGGGCATCTCAGCAGCTCGCTGGGATGTCATATAATGAACGTGTTGTTGGTGTTGATGATCTGCCTGCTCTGGCGTTTCGGCAACTCTCAAGCTGGCCTGTTGCTGAACGCTTACCTTGCGCTGTGCCCAGGATTGTTCTGGCATCTCAGCAGCTCGCTGGGACACCATATAATGAGCGTGTTGTTGGTGTTGATGATCCGCATGCTCCAGCATTTCAGCAACTCTCAAGTTGGCCTGTCACTGAAGTTGTTCTTCGCACCGTGCCTGTAATTGTTTTGGCATCTCAGCAGTAACGCCATATAATGAGCATATTGTTGGCATCGATGATCTCCCTCAGCTCCGCTTGAGGAGAAGTATGTGACTTCTAGCTACCTTCATAGCTCTCGTTGTTTGCGACAAATTAGATTCTCTTTTTCCAGGCATGTTTAAAATTGAGAAACTGCCAATTTGGATTAAAGGGGCTCTATGAGCAAAATTATGCTAATAGAGCCCCACATATGCGTGAATAGCCTTTAAAAAGGCTATTCAGAAGAAAAATGGCAAGTGAGCCTGCGCAGTAGCGCTCCGGAGGGAAGCGCTACTACACAGACGCGGGATTTGAAGAGAAGAAGCCGGAAGACACGGAACCAGAGGACGTTACTACAAGAAGACAGAAGAGGCAGGCGTGCCAGAAGCTGACGTCGCATCGTTTATCCCCGCTCATGGTGCACGTTCGGTAAGATTTCCATATATGTTTTAATGCTTTTATTTAAAAACGGGACCGGGATTTAATATAACATTTACGGTGCCTGAATAGCCTTTTTAAAGGCTTTTAAAGGCTATTCACGCATATGTGGGGTTCTATTAGCATAATTTTGCTGATAGAGCCCCTTTAAAGGTGTTTGCCCATGTCAGTTTGTCTGCACTGCCTGGAGCAGATCAGATAACATGCAAATGCATGTACACCAAGCCTTTAAAAAGGCTATTCAGGCACCGTAAATGTTATATTAAATCCCGGTCCCGTTTTTAAATAAAAGCATTAAAACATATATGCAAATCTTACCAAACGTGCACCATGGGCGGGGATGCACAATGTGACATCAGCTTCGAGAACGCCTGCCTCTTCTGTCTTCTTGTAGTAACGTCCTCTGGTTCCGTGTCTTCCGGCTTCTTCTCTTCAAATCCTGCGCCTGCGTAGCAGCGCTTCCCTCCGTAGCGCTACTGCACAGGCTCACTCGCGAACTGCCATTAAGTAAAATGGCAAGTGAGCCTGCGCAGTAGCGCTCCGGAGGGAAGCGCTACTACACAGACGCGGGATTTGAAGAGAAGAAGCCGGAAGACACGGAACCAGAGGACGTTACTACAAGAAGACAGAAGAGGCAGGCGTGCCAGAAGCTGACGTCGCATCGTTTATCCCCGCTCATGGTGCACGTTCGGTAAGATTTCCATATATGTTTTAATGCTTTTATTTAAAAACGGGACCGGGATTTAATATAACATTTACGGTGCCTGAATAGCCTTTTTAAAGGCTTTTAAAGGCTATTCACGCATATGTGGGGTTCTATTAGCATAATTTTGCTGATAGAGCCCCTTTAAAGGTGTTTGCCCATGTCAGTTTGTCTGCACTGCCTGGAGCAGATCAGATAACATGCAAATGCATGTACACCAAGGATTAGCATGTGTTTACACAGATAGATAACATTCCTGGGACCTGAGATAAGGCTGCTGCAGGAGCAGTGTAATATAGTATGTGAACATAAATTCATAACAGTTTTGAAGCCATGTCATTTACCGGGATAAAAAGTAGCCTATGTGTTAATCAAGGTTACAAACTATCTATGTGCCAAATTTCATTCAAATCCATTTAGCCATTTTTGTGTGATTGAGGAACAAACACACAAACATCCAAACGTTCACATTTATAATATTAGTAGGATAGGATTAGTAGGATTGTATTTGTTTTGTTTCACTGGAAGAGCACTAATAAAACTGGTTGCAGCCAGTTGCACCACACTTGGCTGGAATGGACTTCATTACTGTGCCAAAAACTAATCCCGTTACAGCACTCACAAATTATATTTAATTTGAGTGTTGTAAATATATAATTTACATATAGGTAAATTGGGCTGGGTGCATTCTGTAGTTACTATAGGTACAGTGTTGGCCAAAAGTATTGGCACCCCTGCAATTCTGTCAGATAATACTCATTTTCTTCCAGAAAATGATTGCAAGCACAAATTCTTTGGTATTATTATCTTCATTTAATTTGTCTTCAATGGAAAACCACAAAAAGAATTGTCAAAAAGCCAAAATGGATATAATTCCACACCAAACATAAAAAGGGGTGGGCAAAAGTATTGGCACTGTTTGAAAAATCATGTGATGCTTCTCTAATTTGTGTCATTGACAGCACCTGTTACTTACCTGAGGCACCTAACAGGTGGTGGCAATAACTAAATCACACTTGTAGCCAGTTGAAATAGATTAAAGTTGACTCAACCTCTGTCCTGTGTCCTTGTGTGTACCACATTGAGCATGGAGAAAAGAAAGAAGACCAAAGAACTGTCTGAGGACTTGAGAAGCAAAATTGTGAGAAGCAAAATTGTGAGAAGCAAAATTGTGAGGAAGCATGAGCAATCTCAAGGCTACAAGTCCATCTCCAAAGACCTGAATGTTCCTGTGTCTACCGTGTGCAGTGTCATCAAGAAGTTTAACTAGGGAGCTAACCTCCCTAGATGTGGACGGAAAAGAAAAATTGACGAGAGATTTCAACACAAGATTGTGCAGATGGTGGATAAAGAACATCGACTAACATCCAAACAAGATCAAGCTGCCCTGCAGTCCAACGGTACAACAGTGTCAACCCGTACTATCCGTCGGCGTCTGAATGAAAAGGGACTGTATGGTAGGATACCCAGGAAGACCCCACTTCTTACCCAGAGACAGAAAAAAGCCAGGCTGGAGTTTGCCAAAACTTAAGAAAGCCAAAAATGTTTTGGAAGAATGTTCTTTGGTCAGATGAGACAAAAGTAGAGCTTTTTGGGAAAAGGCATCAACATAGAGTTTACAGGGAAAAAAAAGAGGCCTTCAATGACAAGAACACGGTCCCTACAGTCAAACATGGCGGAGGTTCCCTGATGTTTTGGGGTTGCTTTGCCGCCTCTGTCACTGGACTGCTTGACCGTGTGCATGGCATTATGAAGTCTGAAGAATATGAACAAATTTTGGAGCATAATGTAGGGCCCAGTGTGAGAAAGCTGGGTCTCCCTCAGAGGTCATGGGTCTTCCAGCAGGACAATGACCCAAAACACACTTCAAAAAGCACTAGAAAATGGTGGTGAGAGAAAGCAATTCAGACTTCTAAAGTGGCCAGCAATGAGTCCAGCCCTGAATCCCATAGAACACCTGTGGGGGAGAGATCTCTTGATGGCAGTTTGGAGAAGGCCCCCTTCACATCTCAGGGACCTGGAGCAGTTTGCCAAAGAAGAATGGTCTAAAATTCCAGCAGAGCATTGTAAGAAACTCACTGATGGTTACCGGAAGCGGTTGTTCGCAGTTATTTTGTGTAAAGGTTGTTCTACCAAGTATTAGGCTGAGG